>NC_069499.1:1013932336-1014034836 GCF_027579735.1 Bombina bombina | reverse complement strand
TAAGAAAAATATTACAACAATTTTAAACTAATTACACCTACTCTAAGCCCCCTAATAAAATAACAAAGCCCCCCAAAATAAAAAAATGCCCTACCCTATTCTAAATAACTAAAGTTCAAAGCTCTTTTACCTTACCAGCCCTGAACAGGGCCCTTTGCGGGGCATGCCCCAAGAAGTTCAGCTCTTTTGCCTGTAAAAGTAAAAATACAATACCCAAGCCCCCCAACATTACAACCCACCACCCACATACCCCTAATCTAACCCAAATCCCCCTTAAATAAACCTAACACTAAGCCCCTGAAGATCTTCCTACCTTATCTTCACCTCACCGGGTTCAACGATCTGTCCAGAAGAGCTTCTCCGATGTCCTGATCCAAGCCCAAGCGGGGGGCTGAAGAGGTCCATGATCCGGATGAAGTCTTCATCCAAGCGGGAGCTGAAGAGGTCCATGATCCGGATGAAGTCTTCTATCAACGGCATCTTCAATCTTCTTTCTTCCGGATCCATCTTGCAGACCTCCGACGCGGAACATCCTGCTGGCCCGACGGACTAACGACGAATGACGGTTCCTTTAAGGGACGTCATCCAAGATGGCGTCCCTCGAATTCCGATTGGCTGATAGGATTCTATCAGCCAATCGGAATTAAGGTAGGAAAAATCTGATTGGCTGATTGATCTATGCAGTTTTTTTAATTGCCCCTTTGCATGCAGCATATGTAAATAGGCATCAGAGTGTGCCTGAACAACATGTAAAAAATATGCTTAGTAATTAAACATTATTTGCTAAGGGTACAAGACAATATACTTGAATATTATAATCATTGAGGGGGTTTGCACTTAATTGTGTCCATGGGGCTATTTATTAAAGATCTTGCGGACCTGATCTGACAGTGCGGATCAGGTCCGCAAGACCTCGCTGAATGCGGAGAGCAATACGCTCTCCGCATTTAACATTGCACCAGCAGCTCACAAGAGCTGCTGGTGCAACGCCGCCCCCTGCTGACTCACGGCCAATGGGCCGCCAGCAGGGAGCTGTCAATCAATCCGATCGTACTCGATCGGGTTGATTTCCGGCAATTCCTGTCCGCCTGCTCAGAGCAATTTTCACAAGAGCTGCTGGTGCAACGCCGCCCCCTGCTGACTCACGGCCAATGGGCCGCCAGCAGGGAGCTGTCAATCAATCCGATCGTACTCGATCGGGTTGATTTCCGGCAATTCCTGTCCGCCTGCTCAGAGCAGGCGGAGAGGGTTATGGAGCAGCGGTCTTTAGACCGCTGCTTCATAACTTGTGTTTCTGGCAAGTCTGAAGACTCGCCAGAAACACGGGCCCACAAGCTCCGTACGGAGAACACCGGGCATGAAAAATACAACAAGTAGACCACTCCCATTGATTTGTAATTTATAAAATAATTAATGAAATATTTTTTAGCGCCTGTGGAGAAATTGTTGGTTTTTATGTTTGCAATAAACACAATTCCCACATGGAAAACACCCCTTTGGAGAGGTCTTCTTTGAAAGCCAATCAGATGTCTCACTTTTAACAAAAACACTGCAAACAAGTTTGTCTTTTAAATTTGGAGCACGACGGGCAGTGAGCAAAGGGTGATCCCCTACTACTTCAGCTACCTTTTTGTCTGCTAGGAGATAGTGTCAATTATTACAAAGAATATCACTTGTATGGGACCAATGACTATTATATTGAGTTATCATTCTTATTTTCATATCTGGTACTTTTTTCCCCCATCATATAATAAATTGTTGTGTGTTAATTTCCTAGCCCTAGCTAGGGATCCCTTAAGATTTCTTTTGGAGTACCCTTGTCTAAGAAATCTATCTGACATTTCCGCTGCTTGTTTCTCAAAACTCTTTTTCGTTGAACAATTCCTTTTAAGTGTCAAAAATTGGGCATACGGTATACTTCTCTTTAAAGGCACAGGGTGATTACTTGATGCTTCTAAAAGACTGTTAGTGGCTGTAGGTTTTCTATAGTTCTCAGTAGTTAAAATGCTGCCTACTTTTTTTAATTCTAACATCTAGGAACTCTAACTCATTAGGGTCTCCATTGTATTGTTCAATAAATCAATGAATTATTTTAGTGCTTCAGTGGTATTGTTCCACAGGATGAAAATATCATCCACATATCTTAGCCAAAACCTTACTGAAGTTTGAACAATATGATTTAAATTATCAAAAACCTCTAAGAGTTCCCATCTCATCCATAAGATAAATCAATAAAAAAGTTAAAAGAGTGCTTGATTCCCTGTCTTTTTTATGATAAGTGGATCTCACTATCATTTTCTTTCTTTAAAGTTTTTTGTAATACATTTATTTAGTTGCGGTGGGCTCTGGGAGCGGCGAGGTAGGGGTTAATACTTTTATTTAGTTGTGGTGGGCTCTGGGAGCGGCATGATAGGGGTTAATATATTTTATGTAGGTGGCGCAATGTCGGGGCGGCAGATTAGGGGTGTTTAGACTTGGGGTACATGTTAGGGTGTTAGGTGTAAACTTTACTGTTTTTCTAGCATAGAAATCAATGGGATATCTAGTAGCATCGAACATGAGCTTTAGCTGCTTTCAGACTCCCATTGAATCAAGCTCGCCACAATTACGCTGAGGAATTCCAGCGTATTTGCAGTTGATGGCTTGATAAATATCCCTCATAGTCCACACTTTTGTCATTATTATTATTCCCTCTTTTTTTTCTTTCTTTCCTTTCTCCTTTTTTGACTATCTTATATTCCCCTGTATACCTAATTTCACATCTTTATACATATTGAATCTATGTTGATATATAACTTTATGTCAGTATATGCTTTGTGTATAACCATATATTTACCCTGCATGTTATCTTTTATTTTGATATTATAAATACATAAAACATAGAACATTAGAATGGGAAGTATTTACAGTAAATACACTTTATAAAATATGAATATTGCATATATTTGCAGATAATTATCAAATGATAGATTTTAATCATATATATCACTTTGTATTTTCCCTTTATTGTGTATAACGTTTGCTATAATATATTTTAAATGTTGCTCTATTAAAACGTTTTTAGCTACTGTGAGGATGTCAGGATCAGTACGATACCATGTCAGCAGAAAAAGACTAATTAAAACGGGCACACCTGCACTTTTTTCTACCTCTAAACTGTTACAGCGCTTGCTGAGTGACTTGCCCAGAAGGCACAGTTCCTTTAAGTGATATGCTCACAGTTTTTCTGATGCATTGCGTGTGTGACAAAAAAAGACTTCCGCACTAAACTAGTGATATATTCTAGGAATAGATTCCCAGTAGAAGTATTGGTATTTGTAGAAATTCTGTTTAAACAAGCTTTGTTTATATGTCAGTCTAAATTATGAGTACTAAAAAAGGCTAACGATCAAACAGGGTCTGACTTTTTACAGAAGGATGGGTGGGACACGTGGTTTCTCATTTGCCATCAGCCTGTAGAAATATCGGGAAACAGAGCTTAGTGGGTCTATTATTATGACTTTATTTTTTATGAAAACAAAGATAAATCAAGCTAAGTGTACAAAGTGGCTGAGGAGGTGTCACCTGGGTGACAATTTATCTCTAGAACATGCCAAGCATTTGAAGATCAAACGGCTAAGGCAAACCTGACCTGATGCCAGAAGTGACTTCACCTCACCTCAGTTCCCACATGTGGGTGTGGTGTAATGGTTAGAGGGTGAGTAAAGCAAATCTGACTCTGTATTATTATACCTGGTACAAATGACCACAAAGTGGCATCACACATATGACATCTAACAGGTGTATTTGTGTACAATCCTTCTGATACTGTTACTTTGATTAAATAAAGTTTTGTTTAGAAGTGGTGTAGATCTGAAGAGTAAATTAGCAAATGCATTGACGAATTCAACATATTTTTGGTGAGTAATTTGTTCACACAAAACAGAAATAGTAGTCATACTCAAAGGCATTTTTGGACATTTAAAACGTTTTTTTTTTTTATATTCTGTTTTGTTTATTTTTGAATTAATTTATATACAATTCATAGAGAATTGTCTACATTAAAAAAAAACACATGTTGCTGCTTAGAGGTGAGATCATGTTCGAAATTCATTCAGGCTCACTCTACCTCTTTTTTCCAGTGTATAGTTAAAGGGACAGTCTAGGCCAAAATAAACTTTCATGATTCAGATAGAGAATGTAATTTTAAACAATTTTCCAATTTACTGTATCACCAATTTTGCTTTGTTCTCTTGGTATTCTTAGTTGAAAGCTTAACCTAGGAGGTTCATATGCTAATTTCTTAGACCTTGAAGGCCACTTCTTTTCAGAATGCATTTTAACAGTTTTTCACCACTAGAGGGTGTTAGTTCACGTATTTCATATAGATAACACTGTGCTCGTGCACGTGAAGTTATTTGGGAGCAGGCACTGATTGGCTAAACTGCAAGTCTGTCAAAAGAACTGAAATAAAGGGCCAGTTTGCAGAGGCTTAGATACAAGATAATCACAGAGGTTAAAAGTATATTATTATAACTGTGTTGGTTATGCAAAACTGGGGAATGGGTAATAAAGGGATTATCTATCTTTTAAAACAATAAAAATTCTGGTGTAGACTGTCCCTTTAATGAGAGTTCCTGCTATTAACATATATAGGGCCAGATTACAAGTGGAGCACTATTTAGCGCTTACGCTATAGCGCTAATTGCGCTAGAAGTAAACTTTTTTCACTCGCCGGGTTGCGCTGGTATTACGAGTTGAAAGCAAAAAGTTTGTGCTCTCGCGCTAACCTGACAAGCACAAACAGCTTACCTCTAACGCAATTAGACTATCACGCAAATAATGACCTCTTCCCCTATTTAAGTCAATAGAGGAAAAAAAGTGGAAAAAAACATAACATCCTACTCACGTGCCACCCCGATTGCATGTTTACATATGCGCATACATGATTGCATGTTCTCATATGTGCACACCCAATCACATATTCACATATGCGCATACCCAATTGCATATTCAGATATGCGAAATAAAAAACAGTGTATCCAAACAGTGAATCAATGTATATAACAGTGAAACAAATTATCCCAAAAAACAAAGATATGTAGACATCAAAAAATGAGGTCAATGAATGTCTCTATACGTATAGTGTAGCTTGATAGAAGTACAATCCGTTGATTGCCATAGGATGAAAGAGATAAAAGGAGACAATTGTGAAAACCGTAAATGCTAATAGCCAATCTCACAGAGAGAGGTACTCATTCTTTGTAGAGCTATGTCTCAGCTCTAAGATTCAAAGCAGGTAGGTACAAAGCCCCACGGCTTGCCAACGGCTCCCAATATTGCTTCAGGAATCCCATCAACTGGGATGGTTAAAACATATATTTAATTAAAACAAAAGGACATAAAAACAAACTGCATCAGTCTGGGACCAGGACTACGAAACACCTTTTCAAATTGCGAACAATATTTTGCAGCAATAGGATCTAGTAGCCACAAAAGGTTCCGACTCTAGATACAAAAGTATCCTGTTATTCTGTAGTATCCGACGTACGTTTCGCTGGCTATCCACCAGATTTTATAACGATATTTTGTTTGAACAGATGTCTTTTTAAAATAACACAATGACTTCTGATTCGCCAATGATGTGTGATGTCACTCGTATCGAGGTCATGTGATTGTGTTCTGATGGTCACATAATCACGTGACCTAGATACAACGAGTGACGTCACACATCATCGGCAAATGATACATGCGGTTATTTGAAAATTGGTGTACACTGTTCCTCTAACCAGACCTCTGAAGTTGCGGAAATCAGTCTAGTGTAAATTGCGATTGCGCTCACATGATCATGTTTACTTTTAACTCGTAATACGAGCACAATTTAACCTGCGCACAAATGATCAGGAAAACCCGAGTGCAAACATTTGCTCTCCCTTTGTAATCTGGCCCACAGTTGTGTTAAATGCCCTAGTACACTATGTCATAAACATCAACTGCAAACTTCTAGCAATGCTGAGGGAAAAAAATTACAAGCGCAGCACTTCAGAAACATCAAATTGTAGAACTCATTACCTGAGGAGGTAGTAAATGCCAATACCTAAGATACATTTAAAAATGGTTTAGATACATTTCTGTCTAGAAACAGAATTCAGGGATATGATATAAATGGGTCACCTTTTTCTGGGATAAACTTAAAAAAATGCTCCAGTTGAGTTTAAGTATATTAAGATTTGTATAGGTTGAACTCGATGGCTTTGCATGTCTGTTTTATTGAGGTAACATGGACTCACTGGATAGAACTAAAGGCATCTCAGAAACCTTGCAAAGACAAATAAGGTTAGCGCTGCGGAATCTGTTGGCGCTCTACAAATAACTGATAATAATATGGTCATGGTTTATCACCTAATTCTCAGTCAAATATGCAGAATTCATACAGACTCTATTATCCCTGTGAAGCTCCACTAGTAATCTGGCCCTACATAAAATGCTAAATAGAACGATGCATTCAAAGAAAAGATTAGTCTGAGAATAACATGTAGATGTATTTTTTTAAAGTTTCATTAGTTGTTTAAATATTGACAAAATAATTGTAAATTTTTAGTGTCTATAAAACAGTGGGAGCTTCCATGTTGTAACTTAGGTTACCTTCTCTACTGTGGCCAATTATGGACAGTTATAAATAGGCTGTGTGGAATATAACAGTGTTCTGCACTTTCACTTCTAACAGGAACTGAAAAGCTCACAATTTCAGAATGGAATTGCAGTAAAAGGGTACAAAATAAATAATGAAAGTATATTGCAGAGTTTTTTTTTTTAACTATATGATTTACGATTTTATATTACCATCTCAAAGTGTTTAATGTCCATTCAAAGCTAGGCCATAAAAGGTACTGAACTGGGCAATTGACATGCAAAAATGAAGTGAGGCTATTTGTTTTAAAAAGGATAGTTGGGAATTGCAGTACAGCTGTCCCACCCCTTGCTCTCTCTCTCTCTGTCCCCCTCTCATTTGTGCTCTCTCACTCTGTCCCCCTCTCTTTTAGGATCTCTCTCTCTGTCCCCATATTTTTGTGCTCTCTCTCTCCCCCCCCTCTCTTTTAGGCTCTCTCTCTCTGTCCCCCTATTTTTGTGCTCTCTCTCCCCCCTCTCTTTTGTGCTCTCTCTCCCCCTCTCTTTTGTGCTCTCTCTCTCTCCCTCCCCTCTCTTTTAGGCTCTCTCTCTCTGTCCCCCTATTTTTGTGCTCTCTCTCCCCCCTCTCTTTTGTGCTCTCTCTCCCCCTCTCTTTTGTTCTCTCTCTCCCCCTCTCTTTTGTGCTCCCCCCCTATATTTTCTCCTCTCTCTCCCCCCTCTCTTTTGAGCTCTTTCTCCCCCCTCTCTTCTGTGCTCTTTCTGCCCCCTCTCTTCTGTGCTCTTTCTCCTCCCTCTCTTTTGTGCTCTTTCTCCCCCCTCTCTTTTGAGAATTGAGTTATGTAAGGTAAACTTTAATCAAAATTATAATAGTACTAGTCCTAAAGCCTGTGTACACGGGCAATTTTTTGCAGTACAGCTGTCTCACTCCTTGCTCTCTCTGTCCCCCTCTCTTTTGTGCTCTCTCTCTCTGTCCCCCTCTCTTTTAGGCTCTCTTTCTCTGTCCCCCTATTTTTGTGCTCTTTCTGCCCCCTCTCTTTTGTGCTTTTTCTGCTCCCTCTCTTTTGTGCTCTTTCTCCCCCTCTCTTTTGTGCTCTTTCTCCCCCCTCTCTTTTGAGCTCTTTCTGCCCCCTCTCTTTTGTGCTCTTTCTGCCCCCTCTCTTTTGTGCTCTTTTGCCCCTCTCTTTTTTGCTCTTTCTCCCCTCTCTTTTGTGCTCTTTCTGCCCCTCTCTTTTGTGCTCTTTCTGCCCCCTCTCTTTGTGCTCTTTCTGCCCCTCTCTTTTGTGCTCTTTCTCCCCCCTCTCTTTTGTGCTCTATCGTCCCCTCTCTTTTGTGCTCTTTCTGCCCCCTCTCTTTTGTGCTCTTTCTGCCCCCTCTCTTTTGTGCTCTTTCTGCCCCCTCTCTTTTGTGCTCTTTTGCCCCTCTCTTTTTTGCTCTTTCTCCCCTCTCTTTTGTGCTCTTTCTGCCCCTCTCTTTTGTGCTCTTTCTGCCCCCTCTCTTTGTGCTCTTTCTGCCCCTCTCTTTTGTGCTCTTTCTCCCCCTCTCTTTTGTGCTCTATCGTCCCCTCTCTTTTGTGCTCTTTCTGCCCCCTCTCTTTTGTGCTCTTTCTGCCCCCTCTCTTTTGTGCTCTTTCTCCCCCCCTCTCTTTTGTGCTCTTTCTGCCCCCTCTCTTTTGTGCTCTTTCTCCCCCCTCTTTTTTGTGCTCTTTCTGCCCCCTCTCTTTTGTGCTCTTTCTTCCCCTCTCTTTTGTGCTCTTTCTGCACCTCTCTTTTCTGCTCATTTGCCCCCTCTCTTTTGTGCTCTTTCTCCCCCCTCTCTTTTGTGCTCTTTCTGCCCCTCTCTTTTGTGCTCTTTCTGCCCTCTCTCTTTTGTGCTCTTTCTGCCCCTCTCTTTTGTGCTCTTTTTGCCCCCTCTCTTTTTTGCTCTTTTTGCCCCCTCTCTTTTGAGCTCTTTCTCCCCCTCTCTTTTGTGCTCTTTCTGTCCCCTCTCTTTTGTGCTCTTTCTGCACCTCTCTTTTGTGCTCTTTCTGCCCCTCTCTTTTGTGCTCTTTCTGCCCCCTCTCTTTTGTGCTCTTTCAGCTCCTCTCTTTTGTGCTCTTTCTGCCCCCTCTCTTTTGTGCTCTTTCTGCCCCCTCTCTTTTGTGCTCTTTCTCCCCCCTTTCTTTTGTGCTCTTTCTGCCCCTCTCTTTTGTGCTCTTTTTGCCCCCTCTCTTTTGTGCTCTTTCTGCCCCCTCTCTTTTGTGCTCTTTCTGCCCCTCTCTTTTGTGCTCTTTCTGTCCCCTCTCTTTGGTGCTCTTTCTGTCCCCTCTCTTTTGAGCTCTTTCTCCCCCTCTCTTTTGAGCACTTTCTCCCCCTCTCTTTTGTGCTCTTTTTACCCCCTCTCTTTTGTGCTCTTTCTGCCCCCTCTCTTTTGTGCTCTTTCTCCCCTCTCTTTTGCTCTCTCTCTCGCCCCTCTCTATTGCTCTGTCTGCCAACTCTTTGCACACACTCTCTACAGACCATGCCTCCGCCACGCCCACTCTGCCTGGTCACGCTCCCCACTACGTCCACATCACGTCCCGCCCTGACCCCGTCCACTCTGCGCGGCCCCGCCCACTCCCTCCGGACAGCAGATCAGGTTGGTTTGTGTAAGGCCAGGTGTGTTTGTCCTCACACTGTCTCTACTGCACATGACAGCTTCGGACAAACACACTTGGCCTTTTATGTTATAGTATTTTCTCTGTTATGTTAGGTCTATCCTTAGACAATACTGCTTGCAAGCCCTAAATAATTTTGCAGCTGTTTATCTTATGATTTTTTACTTTTCAAATTGAACAGCCTTGAGATTTTCAAAACCCAAGTTCTTGATGTTTGCACAGCTTATTTAAAATATTTTTTTTTTTCAGATGTTTTTTGCACACGCTAATAAACACAAACTTTTTTGTAGTGCAAACATAAAATGTGACTGACTTCAGTGGACAATGTTCTAAAATGGCATAGATTACAAGGGGCAGTATTGCTGGACCGCCCTAACATTAGCACGTAACTTGATATTACAAGTCCATGGTAAATCACATTTACCAGAGAAGGTTTAGGGCAGCCGACAATGCTCTGTCCCATACATTACTTTCAATGGATATCTCAACCGTGCTAAATACTTACAAGTTGAAAGTTATAGGTTGCGCTCGAGCAAAAGGCCGAAATTGCGGTGTACGTGAGACCATGCTGGTCTCGCATACACCGCCGCAACTCCAAGGGGCGTGATGAGGTGATGAGGCGGTGTACGCGAGACCAGCATGGTCTTCACGGGCTAAGTATCTTTTAATTTTTAGTTAATTTTTAGTCACTTTAATTGGCATTAGGTAGTTATATAAGGTGGGGATTGGTGGGGGAATGTTATGCATATTTTGCTTGTATCATTTGACAAAGGGTCCGGTTCGATACCCGAAACGTTATGACGACTGTGTAATAAATATTATGGATTATATTTCTACAAGTCCAACAAGTGTTTTCTTCATTGAGAATTATATATATATATATATATATATATATATATACAGGGAGTGCAGAATTATTAGGCAAGTTGTATTTTTGAGGATTAATTTTATTATTGAACAACAACCATGTTCTCAATGAACCCAAAAAACTCATTAATATCAAATCTGAATAGTTTTGGAAGTAGTTTTTAGTTTGTTTTTAGTTATAGCTATTTTAGGGGGATATCTGTGTGTGCAGGTGACTATTACTGTGCATAATTATTAGGCAACTTAACAAAAAACAAATATATACCCATTTCAATTATTTATTTTTACCAGTGAAACCAATATAACATCTCAACATTCACAAATATACATTTCTGACATTCAAAAACAAAACAAAAACAAATCAGTGACCAATATAGCCACCTTTCTTTGCAAGGACACTCAAAAGCCTGCCATCCATGGATTCTGTCAGTGTTTTGATCTGTTCACCATCAACATTGCGTGCAGCAGCAACCACAGCCTCCCAGACACTGTTCAGAGAGGTGTACTGTTTTCCCTCCTTGTAAATCTCACATTTGATGATGGACCACAGGTTCTCAATGGGGTTCAGATCAGGTGAACAAGGAGGCCATGTCATTAGATTTTCTTCTTTTATACCCTTTCTTGCCAGCCACGCTGTGGAGTACTTGGACGCGTGTGATGGAGCATTGTCCTGCATGAAAATCATGTTTTTCTTGAAGGATGCAGACTTCTTCCTGTACCACTGCTTGAAGAAGGTGTCTTCCAGAAACTGGCAGTAGGACTGGGAGTTGAGCTTGACTCCATCCTCAACCCGAAAAGGCCCCACAAGCTCATCTTTGATGATACCAGCCCAAACCAGTACTCCACCTCCACCTTGCTGGCATCTGAGTCGGACTGGAGCTCTCTGCCCTTTACCAATCCAGCCACGGGCCCATCCATCTGGCCCATCAAGACTCACTCTCATTTCATCAGTCCATAAAACCTTAGAAAAATCAGTCTTGAGATATTTCTTGGCCCAGTCTTGACGTTTCAGCTTGTGTGTCTTGTTCAGTGGTGGTCGTCTTTCAGCCTTTCTTACCTTGGCCATGTCTCTGAGTATTGCACACCTTGTGCTTTTGGGCACTCCAGTGATGTTGCAGCTCTGAAATATGGCCAAACTAGTGGCAAGTGGCATCTTGGCAGCTGCACGCTTGACTTTTCTCAGTTCATGGGCAGTTATTTTGCGCCTTGGTTTTTCCACACGCTTCTTGCAACCCTGTTGACTATTTTGAATGAAACGCTTGATTGTTCGATGATCACGCTTCAGAAGCTTTGCAATTTTAAGAGTGCTGCATCCCTCTGCAAGATATCTCACTATTTTTGACTTTTCTGAGCCTGTCAAGTCCTTCTTTTGACCCATTTTGCCAAAGTAAAGGAAGTTGCCTAATAATTATGCACACCTGATATAGGGTGTTGATGTCATTAGACCACACCCCTTCTCATTACAGAGATGCACATCACCTAATATGCTTAATTGGTAGTAGGCTTTCGAGCCTATACAGCTTGGAGTAAGACAACATGCATAAAGAGGATGATGTGGTCAAAATACTCATTTGCCTAATAATTCTGCACTCCCTGTATATATATATATATATATATATATATATATATATATATATATATATATATATAATGTGTGTGTGTATTTATATATGGGGTTTTATCTCTGTACTTTGTGGTATGCTAGCTAGATGGGGTTTTATCCCTGGGCTGTGTGGGATCCTAGGTATGTGATGTTTAATCAGTGTAATGTAAAGGATGCTGGCTTTGTGGGAATTAAAGCAATAAAGCATTTGGGTTACTAGCTGTAAGGAGTGTAATACACCACTGCTACTGCTATAACAATTTGCTTGCCGTCCAGCTACATATTTTATTAAATTCTATCCTATTAACACACGCAAACACAATAAATTTAATTTTCCAGCTCCTGCTATGAAGTGTAATTATTGCAACTGCCTATCAATACAATCAGCGTCTAACAGATTTTTTTTTTATTATGATTAAGCCACCACCTTATTCCCAAGTTTCTTGTACCAACATTGAGTTCTCAAAAAGTACTTCCTAGAGTCATATTAGGTCAACTTATCTGACCAAGCAAACTCTACAGCTACTAGCTTGACAGATTCTGTAATTATACCCCCTATATCATATTGTACTCATAGAAATCAGAGCAGGGCCGGATTTATAATAAGGCAGAATAGGCATATGCCTACAGGTACACTTTATAGATGGGCATCTGTCTCTGCGTGTTATAAATACTGGCCAGCCAGAGTCCATAACTAAGGTTTCTGGCACAGCGGGCAGCATGGGTAGGGGCTTTAGGTTTTGATGCTTACAGGCACCTGGGCTGTAATTTCGGGCCTGAATCAGTGCAGACAAAAGTTTTTTGTGACTCTTCTGTAGGGCTGGATGGGTAGGCCCCCTAGGGTCATACCCCATCTCAGCTGAGACCCCTGTAGTGACTATAAATAATATATGTTAATTGCACACATGTGGAAGTCATGTGGGTGATGCAGATAAAAAAGACTCAGTACTAGTGTGAGATCATTGCCAGGTGAGGCACTATAACATCATGCAACTGTGTATTGCACTACAGCAACGTGAGGTGGCATTCAGTTCCTTTGAAAATGCCCAAAAATACATCAGTGGTTTAGTCACAAACACCATACTGTTACTTGTATTTGCATTGGTATTATTAGTTGGATACCTCTGGATAATAAAAAGAAAATTTATGCTTACCTGATAAATTTGTTTCTTTCTTGACACAGTGAGTCCACGGATCATCATAATTACTATTGGGAATATCACTCCTGACCAGCAGGAGGAGGCAAAGAGCACCACAGCAAAGCTGTTAAATACCACTCCCTTACCCACAACCCCCAGTCATTCGACCAAAGGGAAAGGAGAAAGGAAGTTATATAAGGTGCAGAGGTGCCTGAGGTCTATATAAAAATAAACTGTCTGAAAATACAGGGCGGGCCATGGACTCACTCTGTCAAGAAAGAAACAAATTTATCAGGTAAGCATACATTTTCTTTTCTAATGACACAGTGAGTCCACGAATCATCATAATTACTATTGGGAATCATACCCAAGCTAGAGGACACGGATGATAAGGGAGGGACAAGACAGTTAGCCTAAACAGAACCTTTCTCCCAAAAGAAGCCTCAGCTAAAGAAAAAGTATAAAATTTATCAAATTTAGAAAAAGTGTGTAAAGATGACCAAGTGGCAGTCTTGCAAATCTGATCTACAGAAGCACCATTTTTGAAAGCCCAAGTAGAAGAAACAGCCCTCGTGGAATGAGCCGTGATTTTCTCAGGAGGCTGCTGTCCAGCAGTCTCATATGCCAAGCGAATAATACTCCTCAACCAACAAGAAAGAGAAGTAGCCATAGCTTTCTGACCTTTACGCTTCCCAGAAAAAAAAAAAACAAATAAAAAAGAAGACTGGTGAAAATCCTTAGTCGCCTGCAATTAATATTTCAATGCATGAACTACATCCAGGTTGTGCAACAAACATTCCTTATGAGAAGAAGGGTTTGGACACAAAGAAGGAACAACAATTTATTGAATAATATTCTTATCAGAAATAACCTTGCAAAGAAAACCTAGAGCAGTACGCAGTACTACCTTACCAGAATGAAAAATAAGAAAAGGAAACTCACACTGCAACGCTGAAAGCTCCAAAACTCTTTGAGCCGAAGAGATAGCAACCAAAAACAAAACCTTCCAGGTTAACAACTTAATATCCAAAGAAGGAGGAGTCACAAACTTAAACATAGGCTGGATTCTAACCAAGGCCTGACAAAAAGACTGAACATCTGTCATATCCGCCAGAAGTTTGTGCAACAAAATAGATAAAGCACAAATTTGACCCTTCAGGTTACTTGCAGATAAACCCTTCTCCAGACCCTCCTGGAGAAAAGACAAAATAATCCTGACTCTACTCCAAGAGTAGCCTCTGGATTCACACCAATGCAGATATTTACGCCATATCTTATAATAGATCCTTCTAGTCACAGGCTTACGTGCCTGAATCATTGTCTCAAAAACCCACGCTGAGATAAAATCAAGCGTTTAATCTCCAAGCAGTCAGCTTCAGAGAAACGAGATTTGGATGAAGGAAGTGCTCCTGAAGTAGAAGGTCCTTTCTTAACGGAAGATTCCAAGGAGGAAAGGATGATGTCTCCACCAGATCTGCATACCAGATCCTGTAAGGCCACGCTGGAGCAATGAGAATCACCGACACCCTCTCTTGTTGAATCCGAGCATTGACCCGAGGAAGAATGGCAAACGGAGGAAACAAGTATGCCAGACTGAACTTCCAAGGAACTGCTAGAGCATCTATCAGTACAGCCTGAGGATGCCTTGACCTTGATCTGTACCTCGGAACTTGGCATTGTGATGAGATGCCATAAGATCCAACTCCGGTTGACTCCATTTTTGAATCAAACTGGAAAACAACTCCGGATGAAGTTCCCACTGCCCCGGATGAAAAGTCTGTCTGCTCAGAAAATCCGCTTCCCAATTGTTCACCCCTGGAATGTGAATCGCAGATAGACAGCAGTTGTGAGCCTCCGTCCACTGCATAATCTTGGTTACCTCTATCATGGCCAGGGAACTCATGGCCTCCTTGATGATTGATGTAAGCCACTGACGTAATGTTGTCCGACTGAAATCTGATAAACTGGGCTGAAGCTAACTAAGGCCAGGCCAGAAGAGCATTGAAGATTGCCCTCAATTGTAGAATATTTAAGGGAAGAACCGATTCCTCCTGAGTCCACAGACCCTGAGCCTTCAGCGAACCCCAGACAGCCCCCCAACCCAGCAGACTAGCATCCGTTGTCACAATCACCCAGGAAGGCCTGTGAAAACAGGTTCCCTGGGAGAGAAGATCCTGACAACCACCACAGAAGATAATCTCTTGCAGCCTGATCTAGAACAATCCTTGGAGACAAATCCGTATAATCCCCATTCCACTGTCTCAGCATGCATAATTGCAGAGGCCTGAGATGGAACCGAGCAAACAGGATGATGTCCATGACTGAAACCATCAGACCAATAACCTCCATACACTGAGCCAACAACAGCCGAGGAGAGGACTGAAGAGCAAGGCAAGAATTTAACATTTTTTATTTCCTTGCCTCTGTCAGAAAAATCTCCATTTCCAGAGAATCTATAATGGTTCCCTAGAATTCCACTATTGTAGCCGGAATCAAGGAACTTTTTCCTAAATTCACCTTCCAACCGTGGTAGCGCAGAAAAGACAACAACAACTCTGTGTGGGAGTTTGCTCGATGAACAGATGGCGCCTGATAAGGAGCCACAACCGCCTGCAATCTGAGCACAGCCAGTAACGCACCCAGGACATTTGAGAACAGCCTGGGAGCTGTCGCAATACCAAAAGGAAATATAATACCAAAAGGAAATATGGAAATATGCAGATACGCATCCTTCAGATCTACTGTAGTCATAAATTGACCCTCTTGAACCAAAGGAAGAATTGACCGAATAATTTCCATCTTGAAAGATGGAACTCTGAGAAAACTGTTAACACACTTGAGATCTAGGATGGGTCTGAAAGTTCTCTTCTTTTTGGGAACGATAAACAGATTGGAATAAAAATCTAGACCCTGCTCCTGAACTGGAACCGGAACGATCACTCCCATGTTGGAAAGATGCTGAACACAACCTAAGAATGCCTTTCTTTTTATCTGGTCTACAGATAACCTGAAGAGAAGAAACCTGCCCCTGGGAAGAAAAGTTCTGAACTCTAGTTTGTATCCCTGGGACACAATATCTACCACCCAGGTATCTGGAACATCTCGAACCCAGGCTTGAGCGAAAAAAGGAAAGCCTGCCCCCCACACAATCCATTCCCGGATTGGGGACAGACCCTTCATGCTGATTTTGAGTCTGCACCAGGCTTCTTAGATTGCTTCCCCTTGCTCCAGTACTGATTGGACTTCCAAGAAGGATTGGACTGATCCTGCTTGGAGGAGGAAGAGGAAGGCATACCAGAGAAGTTACGAAAGGAATGAACATTACTCTGATGACCCTTCTGCTTATTTCTCTTATTCTGAGGGAGAGAATGTCCCTTCCCTCCCATAATATCAGAAATAATCTCAGCCAAACCCGGCCCAAACAAGGCCTTATCCTTGTAAGGGATGGATAAAAGCTTAGATTTAGATGATACATCCGCAGACCAGGACTTTAACCATAAGGCCCTGCGTGCCAAAACAGCAAAGCCAGAAATCTTTGCTCCCAACTTGATGACCTGTAAAGTAGCATCCGCAATAAAAGAATTAGCAAATTTTAAAGTCTTAATTCTATTCTGAATCTCCTCAAGAGGAGTATCCTGCTGAATAGAATCAGACAACGCATCAAACCAATATGCAGCCGCACTGGTAACCATAGCAATACACACAGCAGGCTGCCATTGGAACCCCTGGTGAACATACATCCTTTTAAGAAAAGCCTCCAACTTCTTATCTATGTGATCCTTAAAAGAACAACTATCCTCTAAAGGAATAGTGGTCCTCTTGGCCAAAGTGGAAATAGCTTCCTCTACCTTAGGAACCGTCTGCCAAGATTCCTTAATAGAATCCGCAATAGGAAACATCTTCCTAAAAGGGGAAAAAGGAATTCCAGGCTTCTCCCATTCCCGTGTAATAATCTCTGAAACACGATCTGGAACAGGAAAAACTTCTGTCACTGAAGGAACTTCAAAAAACGTATTAAGTTTACTAGCCTTCTTGGGAGTAACTATGACTGTCAAGTCAGAGTCATCCAAAGTTGCCAAAACCTCACTAAGTAACAAACAGAGGTGCTCCAGCTTAAATCTGAAAGAAACCACCTCAGAATCAGCAGTAGGAACTACACTATCAGAGTCTGAAATTTCACCCTCAGACGCTACTGAAGTATCTTCTTTCTCAGACCTATGGGAAGAAACATTTGACATAACTCCAACAAGGTCAGAAACCTTATTCTTCCTTTTGCGCTTCCCCTGCAATACAGGAAAAGCAGACTATGGGGCCTACCTATCAAGCTCAAAAGGAGCTTGGCGGCCCATGTTTCTGGCGAGTCTTCAGACTCGCCAGAAACAGCAGTTATGATGCAGCGGTCACAAAGAACGCTGCTCCATAACGCTGTCTGCCTGCTCTGAGCAGGCGGACAGGAATCGCCAGAAATCAACCCGATCGAGTACGATCGGCTTGATTGACAGCTCCCTGCTGGCGGCCGATTGGCCGCAAGTCTGCAGGGGGCGGTGTTGCACCAGCAGCTCTTGTGAGCGAGGTCTTGCGGACCCGATCCGCAGTGTCGAATCAGGTCCGCAAGACCTTTAGTAAATAGGGGCCAAAGCCTCAGATACAGCAGAGGATATGTGAGTAGCCATATCCTGCAAAGAAAAACCAACCTGAGATGAAACGCAGGGCACTGCATGAGAAGAGGATTGAGATTGGGATGATTGGGGAGAAAGCTGCGCTACAGCTTGAACAGGAGACTCCTGAACAACATTCTCCTTAGAAAATGAAAGCTCTGAATCAAAAAGCCTATCCCTGCAATGTAATGTTCTCTCTATACATGAGGAACAAAAAGGATAGGAGGCTCCACATTAGCATCTAGACATAGATTGCAAGTAACAGCTTGCAAGTCCTCTTGGTCCATCTCAAACACACAAGACTAAAATAAAAATAAACATTTTTTATTTTTTTTTATATTAAAATAAAAACCATTGTTATCCCTTTAAGAAGAAAAACAGAAAAGTATTAAAACACCAAACAATGAACCCAGGACCCCTGCAGCATACCTCTACACCTCAACAAAACCTTGCTGAGGTGCTTACCTGACCTCCTCCCACCGGAACAAACAAATCAATCCAGACTCCGAGGAAAAACAGCACCCGGTCCGTCTACACTAGAAACAAGCTGACCGCAGCTAAAACAAAACGACCTCACCTCCACACTCCTAAGAACTAAAGGAAGAGCATGCGAAAACTCGCACCAAGGGAACTCAGACCAACATGGGTGTGCCTCACCACCTCCCGGCCGGCATTATACTAATCACTCCAAACAGCCAACGGGAGGAACAGAAAAATCGTAACATGCTAAAAACAAGCAGACCGTACTCTCTTATTAAAAATTAAACAAACAGAGCCAAAATAAGGAGATCTAAAACAGTACTCCTAACAGAGCCATCCTCTCACAGTGCCCCACACACAAAACAATCACTGTCATATTAAAAAAATCTGCACATAAACAGGAAAAAAATCCTCAAATTAACCCCATAAGTGCCAAAAACGTTTCTGAGCTCCTCCATCAGAAAAATAAAAGTAGCACTTACCGCCATCAAAGTCTGCCCAGCAGCAGTGCAGCTCACAAGGTTTGAAAGGCTTCATCCCTCACATTGACCTGTGGAAAAACAAAAAAGACTAAGTAAGCCTACTTAGGCTTTTGAAAATAAGGACAGCAAAAAAAACTGATAGGGAGGCACAGTGGGGATTATACCCCACAAATTCCCAAATGCTTAAAAGCCACCACTGCTCTACTGAAGAGACTGACATGGACTACAGCTACACCCCAGGAAAACAGAGCAAACCTTCTCTGCTTAAAAATAACAAACTCTTGATTGAAGAATCAGACACCTAACTTTACCCCTCCTTGCAACTGATATAAGCAAAGAGAATGACTGGGGGTTGTGGGTAAGGGAGTGGTATTTAACAGCTTTGCTGTGGTGCTCTTTGCCTCCTCCTGCTGGTCAGGAGTGAAATTCCCAATAGCAATTATGATGATCCGTGGACTCACCGTGTCATTAGAAAGAAATGTGCATTTTTAAACAAAAGAATTGTACACTGAATATAAACCGCTTGAACAATATAACTATGCAATCACAAACTGTTCCTACAACATTTAGTATGCACCATGCTTTTGGAATAAGATGTCTCCATCTAAATGATGTATAGGATGGTAAAGACAATCTAGGCATGTAAAAAGGGGCTTTGACTATATGTGGTTTGGTTGTAACTATAGTGAGGAGTCCAGAAGCAGACATATCTGACAAGCCTTATGTTTCAGGTTTGTAAACTGTCACCATATACATATTTACAAACACATGTACACACACCCATTTAACACCCAACATTTGTTTATGAGTGTTTGTTTAAAGAGATAGACAGACACACTATTTGGGGTCAAATAAGGAATATTTGAAGACCACAAAATTTGGTGGTGCAAAATATTGACCACAAAGCTAAATATCAAGGAACAGAGTATCGGTGGGAGACATTTTTTTAAAACCTCACTTCATTGGTCATATAGAAAGAAAAGAAAAAAAGCAATACCTGGCAAATTACCGGCAGCTTGCACCATTGAGGTTTAGGTATTCATCAGCAATGAAAGCATAGCATCCCTCAGAACTCTCTATAACCCCAACTATGGCAGATGTTAAACAAGCATTGCTGTCTGGAACTATTTCTGACTAAAGATAGAGGAATTTGAAATTCTACATACAGAACTGACGTCTGCATAAGTTTATTATATTCAGAGGACAGTTAGATGGATTTGTCAAAGTAAAGGTTAATCCCAACATTATAATCCTTTGCTTGGTGAATGCCCCTTGTAATTATTTGTACATACACAAACAAAGATCAGCTCTGAACAGTTTCCATACAGTCCCTTAATGAGGCAGATAGAGCAAGAGTTAGAATTCTTGCTGCCTGCTGGCTGAGACGTTGCTCTGACAAATCCCTCAGACACACTGGAGGTGACGGCCAATAAGCGGAATCTGGCCCTGCAAGTTGACATGTCACTTAATTTCCTGGCAGTATCAAGAACTGAACTAGAGCTCAGGTCTTACTGCAGTGTCAGTGTTTCTAGTATTGATCAGTACCTGCTCTACTGCAAACCAATTAATAGAGAAGTGCGTGCTTCTGGTTTTATAGACACCAGTGTGTATTACACAAAATGTGTCTGATGGGATATATACAGATTCATATGTACTGTATATATTATTATTATTCCTTTATAATTCAAATAGTCCTGTTCTTTAATAACACACAACAGTGTATATATTGTTTTTTTTTTCACAGAAAATGTACCTTTATCCCACATAAAGGAATGTCTGCAGGGGCATTTGTACTATATAATAATAATATAGGTGCATTTGTACTATACACTTGTATGTATTATACACAGAGCATCTGTATACCTCTATCTCTTGCTTTCATCACACATAGAGGCCTATTTATCAAGCCGTCAACTTACTTGCATTCGACGGCACCAATACGCTCGCCTGACATCGCCTAACATCGCGGCCACGGACCTGAATACGTTCTCCAAATTTACCAAAAAAGCTGTTTAAAATCCGTGCACCAAGTACAAGGCGATGAGCAACGGACTGTTGTTAACTGAAAGTCATCGATCTCACTGCTATTCGGCTTTTTCACAGCTTTATTTGTATACTGTCACTAAACACCCACACTATACTACACTGTTTTACCCCTATCCCGCCCCTCCAGGAGCCCACCGCCACTCTAATAAATTTATTAACTCCTATCCTGCCGCTCCCGGAGCCCACCGCCACCTACATTATGTTATTAACCCCTAATCTGCTACCCCCTATACCGCTGCCACCTACATTATACTTATTAACCCCTATCCCACCGCTCCCGGAGCCCACTGCAACTAAATAAAGTTATTAACCCCTAAACCCACAGTCCCCCACCTCCCCATAAACTAAATTAACCTATTAACCCCTAAATCTAACAACCCACTAACTTAATATTAAATATTAACTCATCCCTATCTTATAATAAATTTAAACTTAACTTTAGAATTAAATTAAACTATACTAAACTATTAATTAACCTACCCTAACTGTTATACTAAAATTACATTACACTATATTAAATTAATAATTAATCTACCCTAACTGTTATACTAAAATTACATTAAACTATATTAAATTAAAATTAATCTACACTAACTGTTATACTAAAATTACATTAAACTGTATTAAATTAATAATTAATCTACACTAACTGTTATACTAAAATTACATTAAACTACAAATTAAATTAACTATATGATATATTTAGAAACCTAACCCTACTCAAATAATTTAAATCTACACTAAAAAATTACTAAGTTACAAAAAACTAACAACTTAGTTACAAAAAATAACAAACACTAAGTTACACAAAAAAATAAACACATAGGCCTAGATTTGGAGTTTGGCGGTAAAAGGGCTGTTAACGCTCCGCGGGCTTTTTTCTGGCCGCACCATAAAATTAACTCTGGTATCGAGAGTTCAAACAAATGCTGCGTTAGGCTCCAAAAAAGGAGCGTAGAGCATTTTTACCGCAAATGCAACTCTCGATACCAGAGTTGCTTACGGACGCGGCCGGCCTCAAAAACGTGCTCGTGCACGATTCCCCCATAGGAAACAATGGGGCAGTTTGAGCTGAAAAAAAACCTAACACCTGCAAAAAAGCAGCGTTCAGCTCCTAACGCAGCCCCATTGTTTCCTATGGGGAAACACTTCCTACGTCTGCACCTAACACTCTAACATGTACCCCGAGTCTAAACACCCCTAACCTTACACTTATTAACCCCTAATCTGCCGCCCCCGCTATCGCTGACCCCTGCATATTTTTTTAAACCCCTAATCTGCCGCTCCGTAAACCGCCGCAACCTACGTTATCCCTATGTACCCCTAATCTGCTGCCCTAACATCGCCGACCCCTATATTATATTTATTAACCCCTAATCTGCCCCCCTCAACGTCGCCTCCACATGCCTACACTTATTAACCCCTAATCTTCCGAGCGGAGCTCACCGCTATTCTAATAAATGGATTAACCCCTAAAGCTAAGTCTAACCCTAACACTAACACCCCCCTAAGTTAAATATAATTTTTATCTAACGAAATAAATTAACTCTTATTAAATAAATGATTCCTATTTAAAGCTAAATACTTACCTGTAAAATAAACCCTAATATAGCTACAATATAAATTATAATTATATTATAGCTATTTTAGGATTAATATTTATTTTACAGGCAACTTTGTAATTATTTTAACCAGGTACAATAGCTATTAAATAGTTAAGAACTATTTAATAGTTACCTAGTTAAAATAATAACAAATTTACCTGTAAAATAAATCCTAACCTAAGATATAATTAAACCTAACACTACCCTATCAATAAATTAATTAAATAAACTACCTACAATTACCTACAATTAACCTAACACTACACTATCAATAAATTAATTAAACACAATTCCTACAAATAAATACAATTAAATAAACTAGCTAAAGTACAAAAAATAAAAAAGAACTAAGTTACAGAAAATAAAAAAATATTTACAAACATAAGAAAAATATTACAACAATTTTAAACTAATTACACCTACTCTAAGCCCCCTAATAAAATAACAAAGCCCCCCAAAATAAAAAATTCCCTACCCTATTCTAAATTAAAAAAGTTACAAGCTCTTTTACCTTACCAGCCCTGAACAGGGCCCTTTGCGGGGCATGCCCCAAGAAGTTCAGCTCTTTTGCCTGTAAAAAAAAACATACAATACCCCCCCCCCCCAACATTACAACCCACCACCCACATACCCCTAATCTAACCCAAACCCCCCTTAAATAAACCTAACACTAATCCCCTGAAGATCTTCCTACCTTGTCTTCACCATCCAGGTATCACCGATCCGTCCTGGCTCCAAGATCTTCATCCAACCCAAGCGGGGGTTGGCGATCCATAATCCGGTGCTGAAGAGGTCCAGAAGAGGCTCCAAAGTCTTCCTCCTATCCGGCAAGAAGAGGACATCCGGACCGGCAAACATCTTCTCCAAGCGGCATCTTCGATCTTCTTCCATCCGGAGCGAAGTGGCAGGATTCTGAAGACCTCCAGCGCGGAACATCCATCCGGACTGACGACTGAACGACGAATGACTGTTCCTTTAAGGGACGTCATCCAAGATGGCGTCCCTCGAATTCCGATTGGCTGATAGGATTCTATCAGCCAATCGGAATTAAGGTAGGAATTTTCTGATTGGCTGATGGAATCAGCCAATCAGAATCAAGTTCAATCCGATTGGCTGATCCAATCAGCCAATCAGATTGAGCTTGCATTCTATTGGCTGTTCCGATCAGCCAATAGAATGCGAGCTCAATCTGATTGGCTGATTGGATCGGCCAATCGGATTGAACTAGATTCTGATTGGCTGATTCCATCAGCCAATCAGAAAATTCCTACCTTAATTCCGATTGGCTGATAGAATCCTATCAGCCAATCGGAATTCGAGGGACGCCATCTTGGATGACGTCCCTTAAAGGAACAGTCATTCGTCGTTCAGTCGTCGGTCCGGATGGATGTTCCGCGCTGGAGGTCTTCAGGATCCTGCCGCTTCGCTCCGGATGGAAGAAGATCGAAGATGCCGCTTGGAGAAGATGTTTGCCGGTCCGGATGTCCTCTTCTTGCCGGATAGGAGGAAGACTTTGGAGCCTCTTCTGGACCTCTTCAGCACCGGATTATGGATCGCCAACCCCCGCTTGGGTTGGATGAAGATCTTGGAGCCAGGACGGATCGGTGATACCTGGATGGTGAAGACAAGGTAGGAAGATCTTCAGGGGATTAGTGTTAGGTTTATTTAAGGGGGGTTTGGGTTAGATTAGGGGTATGTGGGTGGTGGGTTGTAATGTTGGGGGGGGGGTATTGTATGTTTTTTTTTACAGGCAAAAGAGCTGAACTTCTTGGGGCATGCCCCGCAAAGGGCCCTGTTCAGGGCTGGTAAGGTAAAAGAGCTTGTAACTTTTTTAATTTAGAATAGGGTAGGGAATTTTTTATTTTGGGGGGCTTTGTTATTTTATTAGGGGGCTTAGAGTAGGTGTAATTAGTTTAAAATTGTTGTAATATTTTTCTTATGTTTGTAAATATTTTTTTATTTTCTGTAACTTAGTTCTTTTTTATTTTTTGTACTTTAGCTAGTTTATTTAATTGTATTTATTTGTAGATATTGTGTTTAATTAATTTATTGATAGTGTAGTGTTAGGTTAATTGTAGGTAATTGTAGGTAGTTTATTTAATTATTTTATTGATAGGGTAGTGTTAGGTTTAATTATATCTTAGGTTAGGATTTATTTTACAGGTAAATTTGTTATTATTTTAACTAGGTAACTATTAAATAGTTCTTAACTATTTAATAGCTATTGTACCTGGTTAAAATAATTACAAAGTTGCCTGTAAAATAAATATTAATCCTAAAATAGCTATAATATAATTATAATTTATATTGTAGCTATATTAGGATTTATTTTACAGGTAAGTATTTAGCTTTAAATAGGAATCATTTATTTAATAAGAGTTAATTTATTTCGTTAGATGTAAATTATATTTAACTTAGGGGGGTGTTAGTGTTAGGGTTAGACTTAGCTTTAGGGGTTAATCCATTTATTAGAATAGCGGTGAGCTCCGATCGGAAGATTAGGGGTTAATAATTGAAGTTAGGTGTCGGCGATGTTAGGGAGGGCAGATTAGGGGTTAATACTATTTATGATAGGGTTAGTGAGGCGGATTAGGGGTTAATAACTTTATTATAGTAGCGCTCAGGTCCGCTCGGCAGATTAGGAGTTAATAAGTGTAGGCAGGTGTCGGCGACGTTGTGGGGGGCAGATTAGGGGTTAATAAATATAATATAGGGGTCGGCGATGTTAGGGGTAGCAGATTAGGGGTACATAGGGATAACGTAGGTGGCGGCGCTTTGCGGTCGGAAGATTAGGGGTTAATTATTTTAAGTAGCTGGCGGCGATGTTGTGGGGGGCAGGTTAGGGGTTAATAAATATAATACAGGGGTCGGCGGGGTTAGGGGCAGCAGATTAGGGGTACATAAGTATAACGTAGGTGGCGGTCGGCAGATTAGGGGTTACAAATTTTAATCGAGTGTCGGCGATGTGGGGGGGCCTCGGTTTAGGGGTACATAGGTAGTTTATGGGTGTTAGTGTACTTTAGAGTACAGTAGTTAAGAGCTTTATGAACCGGCGTTAGCCCAGAAAGCTCTTAACTCCTGCTATTTTCAGGCGGCTGGAATCTTGTCGTTAGAGCTCTAACGCTCACTTCAGAAACGACTCTAAATACCAGCGTTAGAAAGATCCCATTGAAAAGATAGGCTACGCAAATGGCGTAGGGGGATCTGCGGTATGGAAAAGTCACGGCTGAAAAGTGAGCGTTAGACCCTTTAATCACTGACTCCAAATACCAGCGGGCGGCCAAAACCAGTGTTAGGAGCCTCTAACGCTGGTTTTGACGGCTACCGCCGAACTCCAAATCTAGGCCTAAGTTACAAAAAATAAATTATCAAAGATTTAAACTAATTACACCTAATCTAAGGGCCCTATGAAAATAAAAAAGCCCCCCCCCCCCAAAATAAAAAAACCCTAGCCTACAATAAACTACAAAAAGCCCTTAAAAGGGCCTTTTGCGGGGCATTGCCCCAAAGAAATCAGCTCTTTTACCTGCAAATAAAAAATGCAAAAAAAAACCCAACAGTAAAACCCACACAACCAACCCCCCCAAATAAAAACCTAATCTAAAAAAACCTAAGCTCCCCATTGCCCTGAAAAGGACATTTGGATGGGCATTGCCCTTAAAAGGGCATTTAGCTCTATTGCACCCAAACCCTAATCTAAAAATAAAACCCACCCAATAAACCCTTAAAAAATCCTAACACTAACCCATGAAGATCGACTTACAGTTTTGAAGATCCGGCATCCATCCTCCAAGAAGCTGGCAGAAGTCCTCATCGAAGCCGGGAGAAGTCTTCATCTAAGCGGCCGAGGTCTTCATCCAAGCCCGCAGAAGTCTTCCCCCAGACGGCATCTTCTATCTTTATCCATCCGGCGAGGAGCGGGTCCATCTTCAAGACATCCGGCGTGGAGCATCTTCTTCTTCTGACGACTCCCGATGAATGAAGGTTCCTTTAAGTGACGTCATCCAAGATGGCGTCCCTTAGATTCCGATTGACTGATAGAATTCTATCAGCCAATCAGAATTAAGGTTGAAAAAATCCTATTGGCTGAACTTCAATCCTATTGGCTGATCCAATCAGCCAATAGGGTTGAGCTTGCATTCTATTGGCTGTACCAATCAGCCAATAGAATGCAAGCTCAATCCTATTGGCTGATTCGATCAGCCAATAGGATTGAAGTTCAATCCTATTGGCTGATTGCATCAGCCAATAGGATTTTTTCAACCTTAATTACGATTGGCTAATAGAATTCTATCAGCCAATCAGAATCTAAAGGACGCCATCTTGGATGACGTCACTTAAAGGAACCTTCATTCGTCGGGAGTCGTCGGAAGAAGAGGATGCTCTGCGCCGGATGTCTTGAAGATGGACCTGCTCCTCGCCGGATGGATGAAGATAGAAGATGCCGTCTGGGTGAAGACTTCTGCGGGCTTGGATGAAGACTTCTCCCGCTTGGATGAAGACTTCTCCCGGCTTCGATGAGGACTTCTGCTGGCTTCTTGGAGGATGGATGTCGGATCTTCAAAACTGTAAGTCGATCTTCAGGGGTTAGTGTTAGGATTTTTTAAGGGTTTATTGGGTGGGTTTTATTTTTAGATTAGGGTTTGGGTGCAATAGAGCTAAATGCCCTTTTAAGGGCAATGCCCATTCAAATGCCATTTTCAGGGCAATGGGGATCTTAGGTTTTTTTAGATTAGGTTTTTATTTGGGGGGGTTGGTTGTGTGGGTGATGGGTTTTACTGTTGGGGGGTTGTTTGTATTTTTTATTTACAGGTAAAAGAGCTGATTTCTTTGGTGCAATGCCCCGCAAAAGGCCCTTTTAAGGGCTATTTGTAGTTTATTGTAGGTTAGGGTTTTTTATTTGGGGGGGGGGGCTTTTTTATTTTCATAGGGCCCTTAGATTAGGTGTAATTAGTTTAAATCTTTGATCATTTATTTTTTATTTTTTGTAACTTAGTGTTTATTTTTTGTGTAACTTAGTGTTTGTTATTTTTTGTAACTAAGTTGTTAGTTTTTTGTAACTTAGTAATTTTTTAGTGTAGATTTAAATTATTTGAGTAGGGTTAGGTTTCTAAACATATAATATAGTTAATTTAATTTGTAGTTTAATGTAATTTTAGTATAACAGTTAGTGTAGATTAATTATTAATTTAATATAGTTTAATGTAATTTTATTATAAAAGTTAGTGTAGATTAATTATTAATTTAATATAGTTTAATGTAATTTTAGTATAACAGTTAGGGTAGATTAATTATTAATTTAATATAGTGTAATGTAATTTTAGTATAACAGTTAGGGTAGGTTAATTAATAGTTTAATATAGTTTAATTTAATTTTAAAGGTAAGTTTAAATTGATTATAAGATAGGGATGAGTTAATATTTAATATATAGTTAGCAGATTAGGTTTAGGGGTTCATAATTTTATTTAGTTGCGGTGGGTTCCGGGAGTGGCGGGATAGGGGTTAATAAATTTAAGTAGGTGGCGGCAGCGTCGGGGTGGCAGATTAGGGGTTAATAAGTATAATGTAGTTGGCGGCGATATAGGGGGAGGCAGATTAGGGGTTAATAAGTATAATGTAGGTGGCGGCGGTATAGGGGGTGGCAGATTAGGGGTTAATAAGTATAATGTAGGTGGCAGCGGTGTTGGGGTGGCAGATTAGGGGTTAATAAGTATAATGTAAGTTTTGGCGGTGTCGGGCCGTAGATTAAGGGTTAATAAGTATAATGTAGGTGGCGGAGGTGTAGGGGGCAGCAGATTAGGGGTGTTTAGACTCGGGGTACATGTTAGGGTGTAAACAAAAATGTTATTCTCCCATAGGAATCAATGGGATATCGGGCAGCAGCGAACATAAGCTTTCGCTGCTTTCAGACTCCCATTGATTCCTATGGCATCCGCTGTCGCCAGGGCGGCGGATTGAAAACCAGGTACGCTGGGTCCGAATAGAGGTGAGCGTACCTGGTAGAAATTTGATAACTAGCAAAAGTAGTCAGATAGTGCGAATTTGCATTCGGAACATCTGTAGTGACGTAAGCATTGATCTGTGTCGGACTGAGACACACATTTCCACTTTTACCGGTCTGTAGGGTTTTATAAATAAGGCGAATCAAGCTCTCCACAATTACACTGCGGAATTCCAGCATATTTGTGGTTGATAAATAGGGGCCATAGAATAAATAGAAATGGACAAGGATTGACTGGTATTTTGGGGCTGGACTAACCTTTTTAGGAGGGATCAGACTAATATACTTCAGGAAAGTTCTCCTCTGTGAAAAACACAATTGGGCTAAAAGAGGCTGCTCCTAGGTGGTAACTCTCATAGCACAAGCTACTGAATTGTTGTTGGTTCCTGGTAGTGCGCTTCTCTTTCTATATGCAGATATACATGAATACCTTGCTGACTGTAGAGAAATGTCTTCTAAGTATGTGGGAAACCAGTTTAGTTTCAGACGCTGCATAATTATTAATACTGATTTATGCTAATTTGCCTGGCCTATTTTTTTTCTGAGAAAGATGGAAACCCTTGTCGTGACTTCCAACATTTGTATGATCATTATAGGAACACTTGTTGTCTGCATGATTTGGGTGATAGGTTGAGGGAGTGGCTGCGAAGGCACAATAATTTAATGGTACATAAATATCCCTTTGATACGCAAGCACTCTTCTAAAGCATATGTACTTAGCTTTGTGAAAATGTATTTGTTTCTGAATTTTAAAGCAATGAATTCACCCCTATTTACTCTTCTGCTTCCCTCTGAATGTGTTACACTTGTATTGTCCCCGACTGGTAACAGGCATGATCACTGGCAGTTAACAGATTATGGGCCAGATTACAAGTGGGGAGCTAACAGTTACACGCGAGCGAAAAGGGGTTTATTGTGGGTGTTTGTGCGCGTCAGGTTTAGCGCTCATATTACAAGTTGAAAGTAAACATTATTTACGCTTGAATGATTACTGTGTCCTCAGAGCTCTGGTTAATTGTTTCAACCAAAAAAGTGTCACCAAAAACATCAAAAATAAATTACAAAAAAGCTTATATTCAAAACTGAAATGCATCCATGTGGATTTCAATTATGGCTGGAATGTCCCTTTAAAGGGACACTCAAGTCAAAATTAAACTTTCATGGTTCAGATAGAGCATGAGATTTTAAACAAATTTCCAATTTACTGCCATTAACAAAATGTGCACAGTCTTTTTATATTTACACTTTTTAAATCACCAGCTCCTACTGAGCATGTGCAAGAATTCACAGAATATACGTATATGCATTTGTGATTGGCTGGTGTCTGTCACATGATACAGGGGGAGTGGAAATAGACATAACTTTAAAATTTGTCAGAAAAAATATACTACTTATTTGAAGTCAGACTGAGAGCTATTGCATTGTGTTGTTATCATGCATTTGTTGATTATGCAAATCTACTCTATTTACTGGTACTTTAAGGCTAAACAACTAATGGTCTTAACAAGCAGGTACAAGGTTCATAAAGACTTTTATGCCCCTTTCAGTGGGCAGTTCTCATGCATTGCAAGGGGATTGCTGCTTGCACAGTTTCTCTCAATAGCAAACAGGCAGTTTCCGCTATACATGAGCTCAATATGGCCTAGAATGCAAGTGGAGCATAATCATTACTGTGAGAAGCGCAAATTGGATGATTGTTAAGTCGAATGCAAAGTGGAAAATCACGCTCGTAAGTCCATGGTTAATCCTTGCTCTCAAGCGATAATCACTGCTGGAAAATATTAACCAAAGTAAAACTCTCTGTTAAAGTCATTGTGACGGCTCATACAGAACTTCAGAAACCACAAAACTGGTCTCTTAGGATTTATTTTCACACACGCTTTTTCAAGACCTTTTACAAAGAACATTGTTTTTGTGCATAGAGAAAACCACACTAATGCCATTGTTAGATTTAGTTAAAACAGTGTTTCCCAACTCCAGTACTAAGGACCCTTAACAGGCCAGATATTTATTATGTGTTAACTAGAGCACAGGTGAAATAATCAGCTGATGGGTGAGTTGATTATTTCACCTGTGCTGAGGACTGGGTTTGGGACTGACTTAAAGGGACAATGTACTGTAAATTTAGTTTCCCCTGTATGGGCGATGTGCATAACATTGGAATGTCAAATATTTACATTAAATACATAGTTAAAACCTTTATTAAATATGAATATTGCATCAATATGCTTTTACATGTTTTTATCGACTTAATGGCAAACAGCAAAGGGCTCCTATGCACTTATATTATATATATGTACGTATGCATATATGTGTTTATATACATATACACCTTTAGAAATGTATGTATATCAAGCTTAAAGCACTTTTGTGTGCAATATTTAGATTGGATGGTGTTATTATGAGTGTAACTGTACTTTTTAATGTATTTTTGATGTGTTTTGTGAGACTTTTTAGTTTTGCAAAACAGTTAACCAGAGCTGTGAAGTTGCAGTAATCATTCTAGCATAAATTGCGATTGCATTCATGCGATCACGTTTACTTTTAACTCGTAATGCAAGCAGTAAGCCCGATGAGCGCAAACCATTGCGATATACCTCTTATTGCTCGGGCGCAAACATTTGCACTCCACTCTAGCCCAATGTGTTTATAAAGACTTGTTATTCCAGCTGCAGTGTTTAATATATATGGGGCATTGCTTTATGTATATTTTGTATATAAAAATAGCTTTATTTACTAATTGAAACTACAACCTAACCAATTTGGCTTGCAGGGAGAGCAAATCTCATTAGTTTATCTCTATATTTACACAAAATCCTCCTTTTTGTTTCTCTCACTGCATACAAAGTAAGACCAATACTTTGAGAAAACAAAAGAAAAAAAAAAAGGATTATCTCTCTGTCCCCCCTGCAAGCTTGATTTCTTCTTAGAGTTCTTGTGTACAAAGTTTTTGTTTTTTTTCACTTATATATATATTTTTTATTATTTTATTGAGATAAAATTTGGCATACAAACATAGTATTAAAGCATTGCACAATTGCTCTCAAAGAAAACGTATGACATAGCTTATCGTATAACTTACATATTATGAATCCAAGTGAAATTAGCAGACGGCTAGATTACGAGTTTTTGTCGGTAATGGTGTGCGTGATTAACGCACAGTTTTCCCTCACCGCTCACCTAAAGTAACACTGGTATTACGGGGTTTTTTAAACCCGGCGTTAGCCGCAAAAAGGTGAGCATAGAGCAGAATTTAGCTCCACATCTCACCTCAATACCAGCGCTGCTTACGGTAGCGGTGAGCTGGCTAAACGTGCTCGTGCACAAATTTCCCCATAGGAATTAATGGGGCAGATTCGGCTGAAAAAAAACACCTGCAAAAAAGCAGCGTTCAGCTCCTAAAGCAGCCCATTGATTCCTATGGGGAAACTAAATTTATGTCTACACCTAACACCCTAACATGAACCCCGAGTCTAAACACCCCTAATCTTACAGTTATTAACCCCTAATCTGCCGCCCCCGACATCGCCGCTACCTGCATTTTATTATTAACCCCTAATCTGCCGCTCCGGACACCGCCGTCATCTACATTATCCCTATGAACCCCTAATCTGCTGCCCCCAACATCGCCGACACCTACTTTTTATTTATTAACCCCTACTCTGCCGCCCCCAATGTCGCCGCCACCTAACTACACTTATTAACCCCTAATCTGCCGCCGCCAATGTCGCTGTCACTATAATAAAGTTATTAACCCCTAAATCTAAGTCTAACCATAACCCTAACTAAGTCTAACCCCTAACTTAAATATAATTTAAATAAATAGAAATAAAATTACTACAATGAAATAAATTATTCCTATTTAAAACTAAATACTTACCTATAAAATAAACCCTAAATAGCTACAATATAACTAATATTTAGATTGTAGCCATCTTAAGATTTATTTTTATTTTACAGGCAAGTTTGTATTTATTTTAACTAGGTACAATAGTTATTAAATAGTTATTAAATATTTAATAACTTCCTAGTTAAAATAATTACAAATGTACCTGTAAAATAAACCCTAACCTAAGTTACAATTTGTCAGGGTGCCAGGAATCAGACTTAGACGAGAAGTGCAAAAATAATCACAACTTTATTAATAGCAAAAAATAATAAAAAGTCCACAAGTCAAATAACAAGCCAGGAATCAAAACCAGCGCTGGTAGTCAGACGAGCCGAGTCAGGAGCCAAAGCGAATAGTCAGACGAGCCGGAATCAGGAACAAGGAAAACAGCAGAGTCAGGAACAAGCCAGGGATCAGGAACCAGGAAGGACGTCAGGCAGCCAGGTAATACACAGGAACTCTCACAAACAGGTCTGAGACAACGCAAAGGCAAAGCATACTGAACAGAGGCCCTTTAAATAAGTGATGACATCACAATTCTGAGACTGTATCCTGTCTAACATGGATGATGCACACCAGTCTGGCCATAAAAGGAAGTGCAGGAATTGAGCAGCATCCCCCACAATGCACCATAGTCAGGAAGAGAGGTGAGTAAAATGCCTGCCAGCAGCACATGGCAAACACAACAGGGAAAAAACCCTGACAGTACCCTCCCCTCAACGACCCCTCCCCCGCGAGAGGACAAAAGGCTTATTGGGGAAACGGGCATGGAAGGCACGGAGGAGGGCGGGAGCATGAACATCAGAGGAGGGAACCCAAGAATGCTCCTCCGGACCGTAGCCTCTCCAGTGAACCAAATACTGTACACGGCCCCTGGACATACGAGAGTCAATAATGCTGCTGACCTCATACTCCTCATGGTTGTCAACAAAGATAGGACGGGGACGAGGCAACACAGTGGTAAACTGATTACAAACCAATGGTTTCAAAAGGGAGACATGAAAAACATTGGAGATGCGCATAGCAGGAGGAAGGTTAAGAGCGTAGGCCACAGGATTAGCCCGTCAAATTATTCGAAAAGGACCAACATAACGGGGAGCCAATTTATTGGAAGGCACACAAAGGTTCAAGTTGCGGGAGGACAGCCAAACTCTCTCACCAACCTGGAAGGAAGGTGAGGGCAGACGCCTACGATCAGCCTGGAACTTTTGGCGCTGCATAGAACGATGAAGGCAATCCTGAATCTGCACCCACATGGAACGGAGTTGCCGAAGATGCTCCTCCAAAGCCGGAATACCCTGAGACATGAATGAATCAGGCAACAAGGATGGATGAAACCCATAATTCGCCATGAACGGGGATATCTTGGAGGAAGCATTAATAGCACTATTACGAGCAAACTCTGCCCAAGGTAACAGTTCAGACCAATTATTGTGGTGATCTGAGACATAGCAATGGAGGAACTGTTCCAGAGCTTGATTAGACCGTTCCACAGCCCCATTGGATTGAGGGTGATATGCAGAGGAGAAGGAAAGCTGGATCCCCATTTGCACACAAAAAGAACGCCAAAATCTGGAGACAAACTGGCTACCCCGGTCTGACACTATCTCCTTGGGTAACCCATGTAAACGGAAGACATCCCGGGCAAAAATTGAAGCAAGCTCCTGAGCAGTAGGCAGCTTCATCAAGGGAATGCAATGTAACATTTTAGAAAAACGGTCAACCACCATAAGGATAACAGTATTGTCATTGGAAACAGGGAGCTTGACAATGAAGTCCATGGAAAGATGTGTCCAAGGACGCTCACCATTAGCAATAGGTTGAAGAAGACCCACAGGAAGACGTCGAGGAGTCTTATTCTGTGCACAAACTGAGCAGGAGGCAACATACGCAGCAACATCAGAACGAAGACCTGGCCACCAGAATTGTCGAGTGACAGACCAAATCATTTGGTTCTTGCCTGGGTGACCTGCAGCTTTAGGATAGTGGTAAGTGTGCAAAAGTTTAGTTCGAAGATTCTCAGGAACAAAACACTTACCACTAGGTTTCTCAGGAGGTGCATTGGTTTGTGCAGCCAGGATCTCCTCCCCCAAGGGAGAAGTCAAATTAGTACATATGGTAGCCAAAATATGGTCAGGAGGTATAACAGGAGTAGGTACAGACTCCTCCTTGGACAGAGGCTAAATTGTCGAGACAGGGCATCAGCCCTAACATTCTTACTACCAGGCAGGTAGGAGACCACATAATTAAACCGAGACAAAAATAGAGCCCATCTGGCCTGTCGGGGCGACAAACATTTTGCTTCATATAGATAAGCTAAATTCTTTGTGGTCAGTAAGAATGAGCACTGGCACGCTAGTACCCTCGAGAAGATGCCTCCATTCCTTAAGTGCCAAAATTATGGCCAGTAATTCCCTGTCGCCAATTTCATAATTGCACTCCGCTGGAGACAATTTCTTAGAGAAGAATCCACACGGATGCAAGGAACCGTCAGGCGTAGGACGTTGAGACAAGAGGGCACCTTTTCCAGTCTCAGAAGCATCAACCTCAAAAATGAAAGGCAGGACAGGGTTAGGATGAGCCAGAACTGGAGCGGCAGCAAAGGCAGTCTTAAGACTATCAAAGGTCTAAATGGCAGTAGGTGACCAATGGAGTGGATCATTCTCTTTACGGGTCATGTCTGTGATAAGTTTGACCAAGGAAGAAAAGTTGTTTTTTTTATAAATCAAAGTTTTTTTATTGAGGCAATACAAGAAAGAAAAGACAAAAACAGAACATATATTTTGCATTATTTTGGTAAATTTTGCATACAAAAACATTGCATATCCATGTGACAATGAGATGTAATCAGCAAAGAGGACAAGAAAAACTGAATATAAATATCTCACATTCAACTCTCCCCAGATACAGAACGGAAGGGGAGTTAAAGAAATTATATGCAAATATAAAGTAGAATGTTCACAATCTAGTGATACCTCTTTTTCACTTTGTTTCTTATGTCATGTCAAAACATAATGAACTTTTCAAAATTTTTACAACCAGAAAAACGTATACATCTTATAGAATGATAAACTAAGTATAATAAAAATGTATTTATTATCTAATATATTGCATAATATAGGAAGTCACAACAAGTTGCTCCTATGTGGTATATAACATTAGAAGACAGGTCAAGATGAGTTAATTTTCATCCACCAGTGGACTAACGGCATGGCAATCAAAGCAAAAAAAATCTCTTTTAGTATGTAAGAGAAGAAAGAAGGAGAGATTAAAAAAAAAAAAAGGAAGAAGAAGGGGGGAAGGGGGGTTGGGTACGGAAGTGGGGAGGGGGAAATGTTGAAGCGGTCTACTTTGACTGTTGCATATATTATCCAAGTCTCTATTCTCAACTACCTGTCCTCCTCTCTTGGTCATTCGCCGTAGAGTTCTGTCCATCCCTCCCACACCTTAGAATGTAGGTCAATTTTCCCCATTAGATTATAAACATATTTTTCCATGTGTTTCATATATATGAGTTGTTCTACAACATTCTGAATGGAAGGAGGTGATACCTGTTTCCATTTACTAGCGATTATTAATTTGGCAGCTGTAAGGAAATAAATTAGAAAAATCTTTCTTGGCAGGGGCATTCTAGGAGAGTTCAAATGCAGTAAACTGAGAGTTGGTGAAAAAGGGAGATTGTAATGCAAATCTCCCAATAGTTTCATACAAGTCCGCCAAAAAGGCCTAATCTGGGGGCACTCCCACCACACATGCATCCAGGTACCTATTTGACCACAATTCCTCCAACAAACTGGAGAAGAAGTTGAATAGAATTGATGTAGGCGCTTAGGCACCAAATGCCATCTGTAGACTATTTTATAGTGGATTTCCCAAAGAGTAGAACAATGCAGATACCTCCTGGCAATCACCATCTCTTTGTGCCAATCTCCTAGATCAAAAGTCTCATGTAAGTCCTTCTCCCAAGCCAACTGAGTTATGGGTTTTGTTAGTGCCTGTTCCCCTATTAATAAAGAGTAGAGGAAGGACATCAGATCTAGGTTTATGATCAGAAGACCAACATGTTTCCCATTAAGTTCTATCCCTCCACTTACTATTCAGTAATCCCCAGCTCCTCAAAAAAACAAGTAATCAAAGTGGTTCAAAACAATTTTTTTTAGGGATATGGAATTTTGACATAAAGGAAGTAAGTGAAAAGTGATCTGCACCTTCATGAATATCCTCAACTAACATATCTTCAAGTTCTAGCCATATATTCATGTGAGTTTCTTGAAGACACCAAGCTACACTTACAACAGGATGGATGGGAGACGGGTGTGGGGCTATATGTGGCCTATGTCTGTTTTTATCCCAAAACTTGAGGGCATCTAAAATAACTGGTTGAGTTATTCCAAGCTTATTCCGGTAGTGAACAGGAATCCAAATCAGATCTGTCAGTTTCATGTTCGATGGCAAAGTATCTCTCTCCACTTCTTGCCATCTGAGGTTAGAGTCTGCAGTACTCCACCCCAGTATGTGAGAGAACCTAGCCGCATCATGATATGCTAGAATGTTCGGTAATGCCAAGCCTCCTTGTTTAATCGCTCTTTGCAGAATACAGCTTGAAACCCTTGGTTTCTTGCCTCTCCAGATATATGCTGATGTAATGTAATGTATGACTTTGTAATCGATTAATTATCGATCTGGGTATTTGGATAGGGATACAGCAGAAAAGATATGTGATTTTTTGGAGAAATGACATTTTTATTGAGGCAATTCTACCTGTCCACGAGATTTCCGAGTACTCCCACAATTCCAAAATCTTTTTAAACTCTTGCATTCTAACAGAGAAGTTTCTATCTACCATTGTGGCCATATCCTGACTAAGATGCACCCCCAAGTGTTTTATGCTGTTTTCCATCCATTTGAAATTGTAGCTATGTTTAATGTCAGAAACTACTGCTTCTGGAATCTCAATTGACAACTCTTTGGTTTTAGACAGGTTAAGCTTATAGAAGCTTAGTTCTCCAAATAGTCTAATGGCTTCCATGAGGGGAGGAAGAGAGGTCTTGGGGGAGGTCAATAGAAGAGTGACGTCATCCGCGAAAAGCGCGATTTTATGTGAAGAGTCTCTAAAGGTGATACCCTCTATTATTTTATTTCTTCTAATGGCTTGGGCTAGCGGTTCTATAGTGAGCGCGAACAACAAGGGTGACAAAGGGCACCCCTGTCTGGTTCCGTTAGACACCGTAAATTTTTCAGATTGAAATCCCACCCCTCGCACCACCGCTGTAGGGCAAGAGTATAAGGTCCTCACTGCCCTTGTAAATTGGGTTGGAATACCGAAACTCCCTAGTGTTTCCCATAAGTAATCCCACCTCACCCTGTCGAACACCTTTTCTGCATCATGACAGGGCAAGGAGGGTACCCTGGAAGAAAAGTTTTTAATAAACTTTCTATAGTAATTGGCGAACCCCAAAAAACTTTGAATAGACCAAAGACCAACTGAGCGAGGCCACTGCAGAACTGCAGATAACTTGTCAGGATCCATGGAGAACCCTGCAACGGAGATAACATAACCTAGGAAGGTTACTTGAGTCTGATGGAACTCACATTTCTCGAGTTTCCAAAACAGGCTGTTCTCATGTAGTCTCTGAAGAACCCGTGTAACATCAGAACGATGAGCCTCAAGTGTGGGTGAGTGTATGAGGATGTCGTCTAAGTACACCACAACACACTGTTGCAACATATCTCGTAGGACATCATTAATAAATTCCTGAAAAACAGCAGGAGCATTACATAGGCCAAAGGGCATTACAAGATACTCATAATGCCCACTCCTGGTGTTAAATGCTGTTTTCCATTCGTGGCCCTCCTTAATCCTAACGAGATTGTACGCTCCTCTCAAATCAAGTTTAGTAAAGACCGTAGCTCCCTTGAGGCTGTCAAAGAGTTCCGTAATAAGCGGAATAGGGTAAGCATTCTTAATGGTAAGACGATTAAGACCCCTATAATCGATACATGGTCTTAACTCGCCACCCTTTTTCTTCACAAAGAAGAAGCCAGCCCCTGCAGGAGAGCAGGATTTGCGGATGATCCCCCGCGACAGAGCATCGGCAACATACTCCTCCATAGCACAATTCTCTGCAACAGACAGAGGGTAAACCCAGCCCCGAGGAGGAATGGCTCCGGGTTGCAGGTCTATGGCACAATCGTAAGACCGGTGAGGAGGAAACGTACCGGCACGCACCTTGTCAAACACGTCTAGGATCTCTCGGTACTCCTCTGGCAATTGAGAAACCGAAGAAGTGCACAAGACTTTAACTGGTTTCCGAAAACAAGTGGAAATACATTGCGGGACCACGACAAAATTTCGGACCTGCGCCAGTCGAGACTGGGATTGTGCTTTTGGAGCCAGGGATAACACAGAACAACCGGAAAATGCGGAGAGTTTATCACCTGGAACTGGAGGGTTTCAAAATGGAGAGCCCCAACAGCCATGGACAATGGAGCAGTTTCGTGAGTAACGAGTGCGGGCTGAAGGGGCCTGCCATCAATGGCCTCAATAGCAAGCAGAACGGACCGAGGCAAAACAGGAATGGAATGCATTGATACAAAAGCACTGTCAATGAAATAGCCCGCAGCAACGGAGTCAACAAGAGCCTGGGTGACTATGGAGGAGTCCACCCAGGAAAGGACAACCATGACCAAAGGTTTCTCCTTAAGTGGTTCCGGGGATGAGGATAAACCACCCAAGATCTGCCCCCAACAGGACCTTAGGTGTGAGCGTTTCCCGGCCATGTAGGACAAGACTTCAAAAGATGGCCCTGTAACCCACAATAGAGGCAGAGCCCCTCCCTCCTCCTAAAGGCCGCAGAGAGACGCGTGAATCCCAGCTGCATCGGCTCAGCAGTACCTGGTGGCTCCGGACCAGGAGGCATGGGAGGAGAGGGAGACATGGGTGGGAATGAATATGTAGGAGACAACGGAACAGGAGGCTTCCGCAAGCACTCCTTGAAAGAGGGCCTCTCTCTGAGTCTGATGTCAATTAGGATCAAAAAAGACACCAATGCCTCGAGATCCTCTGGTAAATCTCTGGCAGCAACTTTGTCTTTAATCGCATCAGAGAGCCCATGAAAGAAGGCGGCAACAAGGGCTTCATTGTTCCAACCTACCTCTGCGGCAAGCGTACAGAACTCAATAGCATACTGAGCAACAGATCTTGTACCTTGCTGAATGGACATGAGTCGTTTAGCAGCAGAGGAGGAGCAAGCCGGAACATCAAATACCCTTCGAAAGGAGGCCACAAATTCAGGGTAATTTGAAATCACAGGTTTATTAGTCTCCCACAAGGGATTAGCCCAGGCAAGAGCTGTGTCAGAGAGTAATGAGATGAGAAATCCCACCTTAGCTCTGTCAGAGGGAAACGCCTGAGGTAACATCTCAAAGTAAATGCCCACCTGGTTCAAAAACCCTCTGCACTGAATAGGATCACCTCCATATCGCTGAGGTAGAGATGCAGAACCGGACATGCTCCTGGTAGGCATAGGTGCAGCAGCGGAAACAGGAGCAGCCATAACTTGCGAGACACTTTGGTCCAAATGTGCAGTGCGAGTCAGCAGGGTTTGCAGGGCTAGTGCAAATTGATCCAAGCGGTGATCCTGTACATCCATCCTGGAAATGATGGCAGGTAAAGGTGGATTATTAGCACCATCAGGATTCATGGCCTTTGCGTAATGTCAGGGTGCCAGGAATCAGACTGAGACGAGAAGTGCAAAAATAATCACACCTTTATAATAGCAAAAAATAATAAAAAGTCCACAAGTCAAATAACAAGTCAGGAATCAAAACCAGAGCTGGTAGTCAGACGAGCCGAGTCAGGAACCAAAGCGAATAGTCAGACGAGCCGGAATCAGGAACAAGGAAAACAGCAGAGTCAGGAACAAGCCAGGGATCAGGAACCAGGAAGGACGTCAGGCAGCCAGGTAATACACAGGAACTCTCACAAACAGGTCTGAGACAACGCAAAGGCAAAGCATACTGAACAGAGGCCCTTTAAATAATAATTGATGACATCACAATTCTGAGACTGTAATCTATCTCGCATGGACGATGCACACCAGTCTGGCCATAAAAGGAAGTGCAGGAAATGAGCAGCATCCCCCACAATGCACCATAGTCAGCAAGAGAGGTGAGTAAAATGGCTGCCAGCAGCACATGGCAAACACTACAGAGAAAAAACTTTGACACAAGTACACCTAACACTACACTATAATTAAATAAATTAACTAAACTAACTACAATTAATAACAATTAAATTAAATAAACTAAAGTACAACCCCCACCCCACTAAATTACAGAAAATAATAAAATAATTACAATTTTTTAAAAACTAATTACATCTAATCTAATCCTCCTAATAAAATAAAAAAGCCCCCCAAAATAATAAAAATCCCTACCCTATACTAAATTACAAATAGCCCTTAAAAGGGCCTTTTGCGGAGCATTGCCCCAAAGTAATCAGCTCTATTACCTGTAAAAAAAAGACAATACCCCCCCAACATTACAACCCACCACCCACACACCCAACCCTACTCTAAAACCTACCCAACCCTACCTTAATTAAACCTAACACTACCCCCTTGAAGATCACCCTACCTTGAGACGTCTTAGTGGTCCTCCAGATGGTCCAAAGTCTTCATCCTATCCGGGCAGAAATCTATCAGCCAATCGGAATTAAGGTAGAAAAAATCCTATTGGCTGATCCAATCAGCCAATAGGATTGAGCTTGCATTCGATTGGCTGTTCCAATCAGCCAATAGAATGCGAGCTCAATCCTATTGGCTGATTGAATCAGCCAATGGGATTGAATTTTGTAATTTAGTATAGGGTAGGGATTTTTATTATTTTGGGGGGCTTTTTTATTTTATTAGGGGGATTAGATTAGGTGTAAATAGTTTAAAAAAAATGTAATTATTTTATTATTTTCTGTAATTTAGTGTTTTTTTGTACTTTATTTAATTTAATTGTAATTAATTGTAGTTAATTTAGGTAATTTATTTAATTATAGTGTAGTGTTAGGTGTAATTGTAACTTAGGTTAGGGTTTATTTTACAGGTAAATTTGTAATTATTTTAACTAGGAAGTTATTAAATAGTTAATAACTATTTAATAACTATTGTACCTAGTTAAAATAAATACAAACTTGCCTGTAAAATAAAAAATAAATCCTAAAATGGCTACAATGTAACTATTAGTTATTTTGTAGCTATTTTAGGGTTTATTTTATAGGTAAGTATTTAGTTTTAAATAGGAATAATTTAATGAATTGTAGTAATTTTATTTCTATTTATTTAAATTATATTTAAGTTAGGGGGGTGTTAGGGTTAGGGTTAGACTTAGATTTAGGGGTTAATAAATTTAATATAGTTGCGGCGACGTTGGGGGCGGCAGATTAGGGGTTAATAAATGTAGGTAGGTGTCGGCAATGTTAGGGACGGCAGATTAGGGGTTGATAAAATTTAACTAATGTTTGCGAGGTGGGAGTGCGGCGGTTTAGGGGTTAATATATTTATTGAAGTGGCGGCTATGTCCAGTCGGCAGATTAGGGGTTAAAAAATGTATTTAAGTGTTTGCGATGTGGGGGGGGGGCTCGGTTTAAGGGTTAATAGGTAGTTTATGGGTTTTAGTGTACTTTTTATCACTTTAGTTAAGAGTTTTATGTCACTTTTTCCAAGACTCGTAATACCGGTGTTAGGCAAATCCCATTAAAAAGATAGGATACGCAATGCTCGAGTTGCAGAAAAAAAATGAGCGGTACACCTGTACCTGCCAGACTTGTAATACCAGCGGGCGTTAAAAAGCAGCATTGGGACCTCTCAACGCTGCTTTTTAAGGCTAACGCAAGACTCATAATCTAGGCGAGAGTAAATTATCAATATGGCATGGAGTTGTTGGTTTAAATAATGCTGTATAGAGACATACTATGGTCATGCCGATATAAATCTAACGGCTAGATTTAGAGTTGGGCGGTAGCCGTGAAAACCAGCGTTAGAGGCTCCTAACGCTGGTTTTTACCGCCCTCTGGTATTTGGAGTCAGTCAGGAAAGGGTCTAACGCTCACTTTGCAGCCGCGACTTTTCCATACCGCAGATCCCCTTACGTCAATTGCGTATCCTATCTTTTCAATGGGATCTTTCTAACGCCGGTATTTAGAGTAGTGGCTGAAGTGAGCGTTAGAAATCTAACGACAAAACTCCAGCCGCAGAAAAAAGTCAGTAGTTAAGAGCTTTTAAACTACTGTGCTCTAAAGTACACTAACACCCATAAACTACCTATGTAGCCCTAAACCGAGGTCCCCCCACATCGCCGCCACTCTGTTAAATTTTTTAACCCCTAATCTGCCGCTCCCTACACCGCCGCCAGCTAAGTTATCCCTATGTACCCCTAATCTGCTGCCCTTAACATCGCCGACACCTACATAATATTTATTAACCCCTAATCTGCCCCCCCAACGTCGCCGCCACCTACCTACACTTATTAACCCCTAATCTGCCAAGCGGACCTCACCGCTACTATAATAAAGTTATTAACCCCTAATCCGCCTCACTCCCGCCTCAATAACCCTATAATAAATAGTATTAACCCCTAATCTGCCCTCCCTAACATCGCCGACACCTAACTTCAAGCATTAACCCCTAATCTGCCGACCGGAGCTCACCGCTATTCTAATAAATTTTTTAACCCCTAAAGCTAATTCTAACCCTAACACCCCCCTAACTTAAATATAATTTAAATCTAACGAAATATATTAACTATTATTAAATAAATTAATCCTATTTAAAGCTAAATACTTACCTGTAAAATAAACCCTAATATAGCTACAATATAAATTATATTGCTGCTATTTTAGGATTAATATTTATTTTACAGGCAACTTTGTAATTATTTTAACCAGGTACAATAGCTATTAAATAGTTAATAACTATTTAATAGTTACCTAGTTAAAATAATTACAAAATTACCTGTAAAATAAATCCTAACATAAGTTACAATTAAACCTAACACTACACTATCAATAAATTAATTAAATAAAATACCTACAATTACCTACAATTAAACCTAACACTACACTATCAATAAATTAATTAAATACAATACCTACAAATAAATACATTTAAATAAACTAACTAAAGTACAAAAAATAAAAAAGAACTAAGTTACAAAAAATAAAAAAATATTTACAAACATTAGAAAAATATTACAACAATTTTAAACTAATTACACCTACTCTAAGCCCCCTAATAAAATAACAAAGCCTCCCAAAATAAAAAAATGCCCTACCCTATTCTAAATTAAAAAAGTTCAAAGCTCTTTTACCTTACCAGCCCTTAAAAGGGCCCTTTGTGGGGCATGCCCCAAAGAATTCAGCTCTTTTGCCTGTAAAAGAAAAATACACCCCCCCCCCAACATTAAAACCCACCACCCACATACCCCTAATCTAACCCAAACCCCCCTTAAATAAACCTAACACTACCCCCCTGAAGATCATCCTACCTTGTCTTCACCACACCGGGTATCACACCGATCCGTCCTGGCTCCGAATTCGAGGGACGCCATCTTGGATGACGTCCCTTAAAGGAACCTTCATTCTTCAGTTGGACGTCGGAAGAAGAGGATAGATCCGCGCTGGAGGTCTTCAGGATGGAGCCGTTCGTCATCGGATGAAGAAAGAAGATGCCGCTTGGATCAAGATGGTTGCCGGTCCGGATCGCCTCTTCTTCCCGGATAGGATGAAGACATTGGAGCTGGACCTCTTCAGCCGACGCTTGATAGAAGACTTCAGCCGGATTATTGATCGCCAGCCCCTGCTTGGGCTTGGATGAAGACTTTGGAGCCAGGACGGATCGGTGTGATACCCGGTGTGGTGAAGACAAGGTAGGATGATCTTCAGGGGGATAGTGTTAGGTTTATTTAAGGGGGGTTTGGGTTAGATTAGGGGTATGTGGGTGGTGGGTTTTAATGTTGGGGGGGTTGTATTTTTCTTTTACAGGCAAAAGAGCTGAATTCTTTGGGGCATGCCCCACAAAGGGCCCTTTTAAGGGCTGGTAAGGTAAAAGAGCTTTGAACTTTTTTAATTTAGAATAGGGTAGGGCATTTTTTTATTTTGGGGGGCTTTGTTATTTTATTAGGGGGCTTAGAGTAAGTGTAATTAGTTTAAAATTGTTGTAATATTTTTCTAATGTTTGTAAATATTTTTTTATTTTTTGTAACTTAGTTCTTTTTTATTTTTTGTGCTTTAGTTAGTTTATTTAAATGTATTTATTTGTAGGTATTGTATTTAATTAATTTATTGATAGTGTAGTGTTAGGTTTAATTGTAGGTAATTGTAGGTATTTTATTTAATTAATTTATTGATAGTGTAGTGTTAGGTTTAATTGTAACTTAGGTTAGGATTTATTTTACAGGTAATTTTGTAATTATTTTAACTAGGTAACTATTAAAAACCCTTATAGGTGGGAATACAACAGGCAAAATCAGCTATTTTAAATGACAAAATAAATTAAAATAATTTAATACACTCCAATGGGTAAAATGGTTAATTGGAAAGACATTAAAGGGGAGAAAGAAAATGACAGTACCCTGCCCATATAATATACAATGGTTTAGATTCATGATGGCTACTTTTGAAAGTACAGTATATTACGTTGTGATGTGATGACAATAACATGTATATTTAAACGTTTTGAAATCAATTATATTTGTGTTGTAAAGGGAAAAAAACATTATTGTTTAGTCCATATGAGCTAGAACATATATGGTATAAACAATACACAGATCTATAATGTGTAATGTATATGCATTATACCGTAAAAATGTTCTTTATACAAATTTTTATAAAACACATTTTACAGCGTGAGAAATGTCTCATAATGCACTATTGTGACCAAGGAAAGCAGCGAGAAAAGCCATTATTTTAAATCAATATATTATAATCCTGTTATGTTCATCTTGTTTTTAAACAAAAACAAACAAAAAACAACAAATTTTTATTTACAAGAAACAAATTTAGAATATGTATAATGAAAATGCGTATAAATTGGAAGCGAAAAGGTAAATTTCATATATGTAAATTGTTATTGTCTATTCACAATATCCAACAGTATCAATGTAAACATTTGTATTGGAAGGAATATTCATGCTAAATTGTCATAGTATTTGGGATTTGTATTTGTACAAGGTGTAACTAATAGATTTCTGGTAACGTCACAATGGGAATCACAGTTTACTTGAACAATACTAATGCTGAAGCAGTAAGATTTCAACTTTTGCACAGATGCTTGCAATATTGTTGCAGTGGCACTTTCACACAAGCGCAATTTAGGTTAGAAATACTGATCCACTTGTAATCTAGGCCTAAGTGTATTGCTAAAGAACTGTGACAAACTTTATATAGCCAGTGCCTTTCTTTCAGTGCATGGTTTCAAATATTTAAATAGTTTGGGAACTATTTGTTTCTGTGACAGTTAGAGCATGGTGTGCATTTTTATTATTCACCAAATTAGAAATATGGTATTCACAAACTGATGCATAGAATAGTTTATATTTGCACTACAGTAGGGCATTGGGTGTATCTCTATTAGATACAGTGTGATACCTGTATATTATACAGAGAACAGTATGCATGTAGGTGTTATACACAGAACATTATGTACATCTGTATTATACAAGAAACAGCATGTAAATATGTGAATCAAATGAAGTGACGCGCATAGGCAGTGTAGTTCATATAATATGCAGATTAGTGTATATTGTATTAATGGTTACATGTATCTGCATTATACACACAGAAAGATATGTATCTGTTTTAGACAAAGAACAATCTGGTGAATAAGCAGAACAGTGGAGGTATCTGTGTTATGCTAAAAGCAGTGTGTATATTTCTGTATACTAAAGCATGGAACAGTGTATAATTTTCTCATACTGAAAACATCATGCACAGCAGGGGGCAGATTTCTCCCTCACAAAGCTTGGAAAGAAGACAGATGCCTGGTACCCTTTTTGTAACCCCACAGTAAAAATATTGGCCACCTCACCTGAGGATGAAAGGCCTGACTCACTTCTCTGTTTGGTCTCCCGAGGGCAGGCGTAAACCCACAGCTCTGGCAAAACAAAGCAAGCCACAAGAAAGTTCGGAAGAGCTGTCATTTTAAAGCATGCTGGGAGTTAGTGACCTCTGCTCAACAGAAGACTGAAACTGTGCTTGTGCCAAAGGCATGAGGCATCTGGCATGGACACAACTGACCTTAAAATGCCCACTTTGAAGGATAGAATAAAGAGCAGGATTTCAAAGTACTTTCACAGGCACTGAGAGAACAGAATTTTGCACAAGAGAAGGAATGTAACCAAAGAGAAGACGATTCACTAAAACCACACAGAGAGGAAGATGAGGTCACTTCATGGGGTAAAAAAACAATGACATGATTAAATTAAGGCTAATCTAAATGGCACCTGACATAGTGTCCCATAGGGGTATCACAGGAATGGCAGGGTCTCAGCACCCATTATTATCATATGGTTGATGTAAAGCAGGTTATTAATTAAGATCACTACTTCCTGTGCACAGAGGACATTTCTCTGTTCTGGCCTTTTCCCTAGAGGCACAATATAAAGGGACCAAGGATACCTTATCATTATTTAAGTTTCTGAGAAATGTTGTCACCATTACGCATGCACCTAATGACAGGGGAATTCACAAAGACACTTCCTAATTGTCTACCATGCAATGGTCGGTGTTGGAAGTGCCACTTTAAGAATCCCCCTTAAAATAGAAAAGGGTAGTGCTTTATATCTCCACTGCACACCCCAGATAGCATAAGTTCCCATTTTAACTAAGGGAATGTTCAAAGGAATAAAACAATCACATGACAAACCCTCTTCCCTAGAACTATAGGTAGGCTGACCATATTGCCGCTTTAAAAAGGGACACATATGAAAAATACATATGTCAGGGCTGTTTTCAGGGCTGTTTAAAGAAATGTTTTGTATAAGAACCCTGACATATGTATTTTTCATATGTGTTCCTTCTTAAAGCGGCAATATGGTCAGCCTAGCTATAGGAACAATAATCACCAGCATTTCAAGACACTAGGAATTGTCCAACTAGTAGCTCACCATAACATTATTGTGGCATTCATGCACAGACCAGCATTTAATGCTAATATTTGAAGGAGGATATGTGTGAGGTGTTGCAAATAGTGTTAATTGTGATTGTGAATTGAGACAGCTAATAGAAGGTACTGTGATAGGGTAGGTTACAGTAAAGGTTAATTGTGATGGGGGAATTGAGACAGCCATTATAAGGTACTGTGATTGGGTAGGTTATGGTAAGGGCTAATTGTGATGGGGGGAATTGAGACCGCCATTATAAGGTACTGTGATGGGGTAGGTTATGGTAAGGGTTAATTGTGTTGGGGGAATTGAGACAGCCATTATAAGGTACCGTGATGGGGTAGGTTATGGTAAGGGTTAATTGTGTTGGGGGAATTGAGACAGCCATTATAAGGAAGTGTGATGGAGTAGATTATGGTAAGGGTTAATTGTGATGGGGTAATTGAAGCAGCCATTATAAGGTACTGTGTTGGTGTAGGTTATGGTAAGGGCTAATTGTGTTGGAGTAATGATGATGACGCAGTTCTGGTTAATTGCAATCAGAGGGATCAGGTCAGTGCTGTTAGTGTTATCTGTAGTGATAGACATAGGTCAGTATGCTCAGGCTTAAAGGAACATGAAACCCAAAAATGTTCTTTCATGAGTCAGATAGAGAATTCAAGTTTAAACAACATTCCAATTTACGTCTATAGGTATCATTTGGGTCAGACAATGTGCAGCCACCAATCAGCAGCTACTGAGCCTATCTAGCTATGCTTTTCAGCAAAGGATATCAAAAGAATGAAGCAAGTTAGATAATAGAAGTAATTGGAAAGTTGTTTAAAATTGCACGTTTTTTCTAAACCATGAAAGAAAAAAAATTGGGTTTCATGTCCCTTTAATGTGCAATTGGGTTTACTGTCTGTTAGAGGTATGATGTATGTATAATGATACCCCTGTATTGTAGGAACTAGTGTTATAAAATCTAGGATTATTAAAAAAAACTTATGACCAGTCATAGTGACAACAGGTAAGAATATTTTGTTTTCCCCTTTGGACATCTGTGTATTTGCTCAGATTGACTCTTTGGCTCCCAAACAATCTCTGCATACATAAATATATATATATTTGCAATTTGTATATTTTTGTCTGTATTATATATATATATATATATAAAATATATAATCAAGATAGAAAAGATACCAGGGTATATAAGATTTTGACATAAGATTCTTTTTCAACTGCAAATCGGAAGGGGTGATATATCTTCTGCGGTGCTCCTGTCCGGTTTTCTATGTTGGAAAAAACGAAAAGATTGGTGAAGGACCGAGTACAGGAGCACAGAGACAATATTCTCCACTCCAGAGAAACTAACGTTGCTAGGCATTTTTGTAATGTACATAATAAAAATGTAGATTCATTGAAGTTTATCATAATAGATAAAGGCATCACAAATGGACGTGGTGGCAATAATGATAGGGTCCTCCTGCAAAAAGAGGCCAAATGGACCTACAGACTGGGAACTAGATTCCCAAAAGGTTTAAACGATAAGCTTGAATTTGTCCACTTTTTATAAATTTTCATTTTTTTAAATATAATAAACATCTGTTTGAAGTGTGCGCCAGGATAGAGGGTAATTTCTATCTCTCTTCTGTTGTGTATTTGAAAGTATTGGGGGTAACCAGGAATTAGGTTGAACCAAAATATATTTAGCTATTACTTTCTAACACAATTTTGAGTTTTGAGAGGCTTTTTTGAATACAGGGTTAAAAGTGATACAGCTTTAAGGTGTTGCAAGGATACTTGGGAAAAAACACCTGTAAGCAATTAGGTATCTGCATAAAAGAGGAAGTCCACTGAGGACTCTACATGCCCTGATGATCCCCTGTAACACATACTGGAGGTGGGGGAGAAACGTGCGTTGGCACTATGTGTTTATGAGAACCCAGGTACCTGTCGAATGTACCGTGGGCCAGGATTTCTAGTGCACTTGTCTAGACCTATTCCCTGAATCTCATGTTTCTTCAGAGACATTTTGGCTCTATACATGCAGCTGTACATTTCAAGTGAGCTACGAATTTTTCTGATGTGACTCCGACAGTGGAGTAAGTGGTTTGAGGAGTGTGCTATTGGAGTGCAATGGAAGATGTGCCTATACGATAGGTGAACATACACATAACTTTGCGATACAGCCCTTTGTCAAAGCTCTTGGCAAAACTTACAACGCAAAATTGATTCAACTGGATCCTTCTGTTTACAGCCACTCACAGTCCCTGGTGACGCTATACCACTCCCACTGTTGTTGACGTCACACGCCAAGTAATCATCACAGGTGCTTGCAAGCAGAAGACAAGTGGAAACAACAAAAACCGGAGGACTTAAGCTAAGTATATGCTGTGTTTTCCAACTGAATTATTACACTTGCTAGAGACTCTTTATCCAGCAGTACTAATTGCGGCACATCTATTTGCCTTAAGAGGAGATTCCCTGGTACATACAAAGAGTGAAAATAAGCGCTTTTCGATACATAATATAGTTCACCTCTGTTTGGACTGCAGCCATATGTATAACATGTATTTTGCCTACTTACCATATATGTCCTATAAACATTAGATTCAATGTACAATTCGTTATAAACATAAGTTTTCTGGTTAACCCCTTATTGTTTATGATGTCTTTTTTTGTGATTTATAGTATAGGGAAAGAATTAGGTCTCAGTGTACTTTAAATGTTTTAGATTTTGCTGTCTTTAGTGGTGACTGAAATTGACAGATAAGATATTGCTATATAGTTAAGTGTATTTTTGGGAACTTATTATAAATACATTTTTGAAAGTCTTTTATGTGTGCCGTTTATTCCCTTGCTGTTCTAGGGTAATCTTATATACCCTGGTATCTTTTCTATCTTGATTATATATTTTATATTTACTATAAGGGTGGCACCATTTAGAGCAAATTAGCAATATTACCTACTCTCTCACACCCCCTACATTTAGTATATATATATATATATATATATATATATATATATATATACACATACATGAACAGTCACTCTATAAATGTGTGTGTAGTTTGTATATTACTTTGTTCATTATGCAGAAAAAAAATAAGGCCTAGATTTAGAGATTGGCGTTAGCCGTGAAAACCAGCGTTAGAGGCTCCTAACGCTGGTTTTAGGCTACCTCCGGTATTTGGAGTCACTCAAAAAAGGGTCTAACGCTCACTTTTCAGCCGCAACTTTTCCATACCGCAGATCCCCTTACGTAAATTGCGTATCCTATCTTTTCAATGGGATTTTTCTAACTCCGGTATTTAGAGTCGTGTCTGAAGTGAGCGTTAGAAATCTAACGACAAAACTCCAGCCGCAGGAAAAAAGTCAGTAGTTAAGAGCTTTCTGGGCTAACGCCGGTTAATAAAGCTCTTAACTACTGTACTCTAAAGTACACTAACACCCATAAACTACTTATGTACCCCTAAACCGAGGTCCCCCCACATCGCCGCAACTCGATTAATTTTTTTTAACCCCTAATCTGCTGACCGCCAACTACGTTATCCTAATGTACCCCTAATCTGCTGCCCCTAACACCGCCGACCCCTATATTATATTTATTAACCCCTAATCTGCCCCCCACAACGTCGCCGCCAGCTACCTACACTTATTAACCCCTAATCTGCCGACCGCAAAGCGCCGCCACCTACGTTATCCTTATGTACCCCTAATCTGCTGCCCCTAACACCGCCGACCCCTATATTATATTTATTAACCCCTAATCTGCCCCCTTCAACGTCGCCTCCACCTGCCTACACTTATTAACCCCTAATCTGCCGAGCGGACCGCACCGCTATTATTATAAAATTATTAACCCCTAATCCGCCTCACTAACCCTATAATAAATAGTATTAACCCCTAATCTGCCCTCCCTAACATCGCTGACACCTAACTTCAATTATTAACCCCTAATCTACCGACCGGAGCTCACCGCTATTCTAATAAATGTATTAACCCCTAAAGCTAACTCTAACCCTAACACTAACACCCCCCTAAATTAAATATAATTTACATCTAACGAAATTAATTATCTCTTATTAAATAAATTATTCCTATTTAAAGCTAAATACTTACCTGTAAAGTAAATCCTAATATAGCTACAATATAAAGTATAATTACATTGTAGCTATTTTAGGATTAATATTTATTTTACAGGCCACTTTGTAATTATTTTAACCAGGTACAATAGCTATTAAATAGTTAAGAACTATTTAATAGCTACCTAGTTAAAATAATTACAAAATTACCTGTAAAATAAATCCTAACCTAAGTTACAATTAAACCTAACACTATACTATCATTAAATTAATTAAATAAAATACCTACAATTACCTACAATTAAACCTAACACTACACTATCAATAAATAAATTAAATACAATTCCTACAAATAACTACAATGAAATAAACTAACTAAAGTCCAAAAAATAAAAAAGAACTAAGTTACAAAAAATAAAAAAATATTTACAAACATAAGAAAAATATTACAAAACTTTTAAACTAATTACACCTACTCTAAGCCCCCTAATAAAATAACAAAGACCCCCAAAATAAAAAATGCCCTACCCTATTCTAAATTACTAAAGTTCAAAGCTCTTTTACCTTACCAGCCCTGAACAGGGCCCTTTGCGGGGCATGCCCCAAGAAGTTCAGCTCTTTTGCCTGTAAAAAAAAACATACAATACCCCCCCAACATTACAACCCACCACCCACATACCCCTAATCTAACCCAAACCCCCCTTAAATAAACCTAACACTAAGCCCCTGAAGATCATCCTACCTTGTCTTCACCTCACCAGGTATCACCAATCCGTCCTGGCTCCAAAATCTTCATCCAACCCAAGCGGGGGCTGGCGATCCATCATCTGGTGGCTGAAGAGGTCCAGAAGAGGCTCCAAAGTCTTCATCCTATCCGGGAAGAAGAGGCGATCCGGACCGGCAACCATCTTGATCCAAGCGGCATCTTCTATCTTCATCCGATGACGACCGGCTCCATCCTGAAGACCTCCACCGCGGACCCATCTTCTTCCGGCGACGTCCAACTGAAGAATGACGGTTCCTTTAAGGGACGTCATCCAAGATGGCGTCCCTCGAATTCCGATTGGCTGATAGGATTCTATCAGCCAATCGGAATTAAGGTAGGAATATTCTGATTGGCTGATGGAATCAGCCAATCAGAATCAAGTTCAATCCGATTGGCTGATCCAATCAGCCAATCAGATTGAGCTCGCATTCTATTGGCTGATCGGAACAGCCAATAGAATGCGAGCTCAATCTGATTGGCTGATTGGATCAGCCAATCGGATTGAACTTGATTCTGATTGGAGGATAGAAAAACAAGGGGCGCCAACATAGTGTGAATCAGTTTGGAAAACTGGAAAACAGTAGTTATAATAAAATCTACTCACAAGTGGAGTGGCACCTAGAACCAACTGGGTGCATACAGGCAGGCTGACATTCAGGACCAGCAGTCAGTACGCTGGGGGTCTCACCCGGGAGACCTGTGGGTGGGTCAGATGAGGTAGATGGAGTCGGCTGTGTGTCGTCTGGTGAGCCGGATCGCCACTGTGGAAGTCCAAAGGGCTGTGTTGTTTATCCCAAAAGGGTAGCTGCTCACACCATCAGCCTTGTTTCCAAACGAGTTTCCAATGTCAGTGTATGGAACAAAGGGATAAAAACCAAACTGGGTATAACCACTGCAAACTGTGGTAATATTAAAAAGGCACAGAAAACCGGGTCTGTCTAAAAACAAGTATTTAATTGCTACACGTTTCTCAGTCCGTAAAGGACCGTTTCCTCAGGAAACGGTCCTTTACGGACTGAGAAACGTGTAGCAATTAAATACTTGTTTTTAGACAGACCCGGTTTTCTGTGCCTTTTTAATATTACCACAGTTTGCAGTGGTTATACCCAGTTTGGTTTTTATCCCTTTGTTCCATACACTGACATTGGAAACTCATTTGGAAACAAGGCTGATGGTGTGAGCAGCTACCCTTTTGGGATAAACAACACAGCCCTTTGGACTTCCACAGTGGCGATCCGGCTCACCAGACGACACACAGCCGACTCCATCTACCTCATCTGACCCACCCACAGGTCTCCCGGGTGAGACCCCCAGCGTACTGACTGCTGGTCCTGAATGTCAGCCTGCCTGTATGCACCCAGTTGGTTCTAGGTGCCACTCCACTTGTGAGTAGATTTTATTATAACTACTGTTTTCCAGTTTTCCAAACTGATTCACACTATGTTGGCGCCCCTTGTTTTTCTATCCTCCTAGATTTCCTGATTCATCACACCTTGGATTCAAGCGGAGCAAGCCATTTGTTTTGATCCTTTGAACTTTTGTTCTTTATATATCCTTTACATTGAATTTGGACTTTTTATCTCTGAACACTTATCACATATTGGACTTTTCAGTTTTTTGAGTTTAATCAAATTCAACTGTTCACATATTTTGTTGCAAGTCTTTAGGTTTATGCAATATTCCAACTGATTTTTGTTTAGGTATCACAATTGTTTCATGATTTTTTGCTTATGTATCACAATTGTTTCAAGTCTTACGGTTTGTAATAAGTCACACATTCTCCTTTGATTAACAAGATTTCACCCAATCATATACACATATACACCTCTACTCTCACATACTTATCTGTCACGGTTCAACTCATACGATACCAGAGGAATTTCATTCACATCAACACAATTTCTATCAACACTACAGCGCGTCCCCTTAGTTTTTTCTTATAGAAAATACTTCTATACTTGATTCTGATTGGCTGATTCCATCAGCCAATCAGAATATTCCTACCTTAATTCCGATTGGCTGATAGAATCCTATCAGCCAATCGGAATTCGAGGGACGCCATCTTGGATGACGTTCCTTAAAGGAACCGTCATTCTTCAGTTGGACATCGCCGGAAGAAGATGGGTCCGCGGTGGAGGTCTTCAGGATGGAGCCGGTCATCATCGGATGAAGATAGAAGATGCCGCTTGGATCAAGATGGTTGCCGGTCCGGATCGCCTCTTCTTCCCGGATAGGATGAAGACTTTGGAGCCTCTTCTGGACCTCTTCAGCCACCGGATGATGGATCGCCAGCCCCCGCTTGGGTTGGATGAAGATTTTGGAGCCAGGACGGATCGGTGATACCTGGTGAGGTCAAGACAAGGTAGGATGATCTTCAGGGGCTTAGTGTTAGGTTTATTTAAGGGGGGTTTGGGTTAGATTAGGGGTATGTGGGTGGTGGGTTGTAATGTTGGGGGGGGTATTGTATGTTTTTTTTTACAGGCAAAAGAGCTGAACTTCTTGGGGCATGCCCCGCAAAGGGCCCTGTTCAGGGCTGGTAAGGTAAAAGAGCTTTGAACTTTAGTAATTTAGAATAGGGTAGGGCATTTTTTATTTTGGGGGTCTTTGTTATTTTATTAGGGGGCTTAGAGTAGGTGTAATTAGTTTAAAATTGTTGTAATATTTTTCTTATGTTTGTAAATATTTTTTTATTTTTTGTAACTTAGTTCTTTTTTATTTTTTGTACTTTAGTTAGTTTATTTCATTGTAGTTATTTGTAGGAATTGTGTTTAATTTATTTATTGATAGTGTAGTGTTAGGTTTAATTGTAGGTAATTGTAGGTATTTTATTTAATTAATTTAATGATAGTATAGTGTTAGGTTTAATTGTAGGTAATTGTAGGTATTTTATTTAATTAATTTAATGATAGTATAGTGTTAGGTTTAATTGTAACTTAGGTTAGGATTTATTTTACAGGTAATTTTGTAATTATTTTAACTAGGTAACTATTAAATAGTTCTTAACTATTTAATAGCTATTGTACATGGTTAAAATAATTACAAAGTTGCCTGTAAAATAAATATTAATCCTAAAATAGCTATAATATAATTATAATTTATATTGTAGCTATATTAGGATTTATTTAACAGGTAAGTATTTAGCTTTAAATAGGAATAATTTATTTAATAAGAGATAATTAATTTCGTTAGATGTAAATTATATTTAAATTAGGGGGGTGCTAGTGTTAGGGTTAGACTTAGCTTTAGGGGTTAATACATTTATTAGAATAGCGGTGAGCTCCAGTCGGCAGATTAGGGGTTAATAATTGAAGTTAGGTGTCGGCGATGTTAGGGAGGGCAGATTAGGGGTTAATACTATTTATTATAGGGTTAGTGAGGAGGATTAGGGGTTAATAACTTTATTATAGTAGCGCTCAGGTCCGCTCGGCAGATTAGGGGTTAATAAGTGTAGGCAGGTGGAGTCGACGTTGTGGGGGGCAGATTAGGGGTTAATAAATATAATATAGGGGTCGGCGATGTTAGGGCAGCAGATTAGGGGTACATAGGGATAATGTAAGTAGCGGCAGTTTACGGAGCGGCAGATTAGGGGTTAATAATAATATGCAGGGGTCAGCGATAGTGGGGGCGGCAGATTAGGGGTTAATAAGTGTAAGGTTAGGGGTGTTTAGACTCGGGGTACATTTTAGAGTGTTAGGTGCAGACGTAGGAAGTGTTTCCGCATAGCAAACAATGGGGCTGCGTTAGGAGCTGAACGCGGCTTTTTTGCAGGTGTTAGGTTTTTTTTCAGCTCAAACAGCCCCATTGTTTTCTATGGGGGGATCGTGCACGAGCACGTTTTTGAGGCTGGCCGCGTCCATAAGCAACTCTGGTATCGAGAGTTGAAGCTGCGTTAAATATGCTCTACGCTCCTTTTTTGGAGCCTAACGCAGCCTTTATGTGGACTCTCAATACCAGAGTTATTTTTATGGTGCGGCCAGAAAAAAGCTGGCGTTAGCTTTTCGGGTCGTTACCGAAAAACTCCAAATCTAGCCGTAAGAATGGCCAAGACCTAGCTAGAACGTAGATAAAGGAAATTAGTTTATTCCAAATCAAGGAGAGCTCTGTGTGAGTCCTAATTTGTCATTGTTCAAGTCAGCCACTGCCTAGGAATAATTTTACTTATATGGGCTTCTTTGTTGCTTATAAAGTGATACAAAGTTGCTCTCCAGTCTCCCTGTGTTGTTTTATTTTCCTGTAAACATGGCTGCTTGTTAAAAGCATTTAAAAATGCACTAGGGATTTTTGTAGTAAATGTAAATAACTTTGGTTCATGTTGGATACTGGGATAACCTCTGCTTAAGGGGATAAGTAGTGAAATTCTGGCTGATTCTATTAAATGCAAAATAAAACTGGGCTTATACTGTACAAAACCAAACTATTTTTGGGCAACCATTTTGTCATTAGCAGAATCTAATGATATAACTGTGACAGTTTAGTTATGGAACATAAACTAACATAAAGAAAATGTTATATGTAACATATAAACAGTATACTATACAAATTTATATTTAGGGCCAGATTATTAGAGCTGTATTTTGTGTTTCTGCTATAGCGATAACTACGCTAGAATTAAGAGTTTTGCGCTAGTCGGGTTGGGCTGGTATTACAAGTTGAAAGTAAAGTGTTTTTGCTCTAGCAGTAAACCAACTAGCGCAAAAATCCAAACTTAAAATATTGCGTACGCGTACACGTATTCCCCCATAGAAGTCAATGAAGAAAGAAAAGTTGGGGGGAAAAAACACTCTTGCACAAACACAACCACATATTCTCATTAGCCCTAACCAGACATGAAAATATGAATATCTCATATTCCGATGTTCTTTACGTAACTGAATATGTTCTATCCTATAATATAAAAGGCCAAGTATGTTTGTCTGAAGCTGTCATGTGCAGTAGAGAGAGCATGAGGACAAACACACCTGGCCTTACCTGACATGCTGTTTGTGGTGGTGGGACAAAATTGGGCATGGCCGGGTGAGCGTGTGGGCGTGGCCAGACAGGAGCATGAGCGTGACCGGGCATGGTCGGGGCGTGGTGGGGGCTTGGTCGGGCATGGTCGGCGCAAGAGAGAAGGGAGAGAAGAAGAAAGAGGGGGAGAGACAAAAAGAGATAGGAAAGAGCTAAAGAGAGGGGGAAGAGCAGAAGAGAGAGGAAAGAGCAGAAGAGAGGGGGAGAGAGAGCAAAATAGAGGGAAGAGAGAGAAAAAGAGAGGGTGGAGAGAGAGCACAAAAGAGATTGGAAGAGAGAAAATAAGAGGGGGAAAGAGAGAGAGCAAAAGAAAGGGGAAGAGAGAGCAAAAGAGAGGGGGAAGAGAGAGCAAAAGAAGAGAGGGGGAGAGAGAGCAAAAGAGAGGGGGGGAGAGTGCTAAAGAAAGGGGGAGAGAGTGCAACAGAGAGGGGGAGAGAGAGCGCAAAAGAGAGGGGGAGAGAGAGCGCAAAAGAGAGGGGGAGAGAGAGAACGCAAAAGAGAGGGGGAGAGAGAGAGCGTAAAAGAGAGGGGGAGAGAGAGCGCAAAAGAGAGAGAGAGAGAAAAAGAGAGGGGGGAGAGAAAGCAAAAGAGAGGGAGCAAAAGAGAGGGAGCAAAAGAGAGGGAGGAGAGAGAGCAAAAGAGAGGTGGAGCGAAAGAGAGTGCAAAAGAGAGGGGTAGAGAGAGCAAAAGAGAGGAGAGAGAGCAAAAGAGAGGGGGGAGAGAGCACAAAAGAGAGGGGGGAGAGAGAGTAATGGGTGTGACCACTGTACTGCAAAAAATGGCCCATGTAAATGGGCTTTAGGACTAGTTTATGATGTTTTATTTAAACAAACATATATTTATACCTCTCTCTCTCTCTCTCTCTCTCTATATATATATATATATATATATATATATATATATATATATATATATGTGTGTTTACATGTTTTCATCTACTTAACGGCATAAGGCTCAAATACACTTATATATATGTCTATATGTGTGTATATATATATTTATGTGTTTATATATGTATATGTCTGTAAATACATATATACACATACAAATACATGTAAGTACTGTATATATACGTATATATATATATATATATATATATATATATATATATATATATATATATATACAGTATATATACATATACATATTTAGACATGTATATATGTATGTATCTCATTGCTAAAGCCCTTTGACAACTTTTTTCCTAACACCCGAGATCTCATATCTTTGAGCCCTTATAACTTTTGTTTGCAAAAAATTTTGTTATTATAAGTGTAAGTGTACTTTGTAATGTATTTTTGATGTGTTTTGTGACACTTTTTATTTTCGCCAAACAGTTAACCACAGCTCTGAAATTGAAGTAATGATTCTAGTATAAATGTGTGCTAGGGCAATCGCGATTGTGCTCAACTTGTAATATCAGCACAATTTAACAGGCGTGCAAACAATCATGAAAACCCTCGCACAGTCGTTTGCGCCACTTGTAATCTAGCCCTTAATGTTCTTATATAAAATATAATAAGGGCATCCTGTATTTGGATTTATGTATTTTATATGTAGTTAAATTCATACCTAGAATCTAAAGGGTTAAACCAGGCTGTCCCACCCCATCACTTTTTGATATATTCTAGGTTGCACGGCAACGCTGCAGGGGATTTAGAAAGAGGTCCTAGGTAGCAATTATTATCTCTCCTTGATGAGCCACATCAAAGCTGTGAAAGCCCTGAAGCAGGGAGCAGACATGGCAGGACAAACAGACTGTGTTTTTGTAGGATGGTGTCATTTCTACACACCTGATCTTGTCCTCAGTAATAACAATGACCTTGTCCCACAATAAAAGGGTAAACCTGCTGTGGATCTTCAGCACATGATCTTGTGGGTTCAGCTCCAGATGAAGACATTGAAATTATCACTGAAACTGAAAACAAAGGCAATCCCATAGAAAGCTGCATTTCATTTTCTTAAAGGCAATAAAATATATTAACTTGATACATATATCATTCGTTAATGTTATCATTAAAAAAACCATCTGAGAATGGAACAAATAATAATGTTAACCTTTACTAAGCAAATATTGCTACGTACATCTCAAAAAGATCATATTTACATTAAAGGGACAGTATACTCCAAGGCCTCTATTTATCAAGCTGTTAACCGCAAATACGCTGGAATTCCACAGCGTATTGTGGCAAGCCTGATTCGCCTTAGTTTTCAAACCCTACAGACCAGCAAAAGTAGAATTTAGTGACGTAACATACGATCCGCCGGACTCAGTCCGACACAGATCGATGCTTATGTCACTACAGATGTTCCGAATGCAAGTTCGGCACTATCTGACTACTTTTGCTAGTTATACAAAAAATCAGTGAAGAACTGACAAAAGGGTACAAATATAGCACTCTGTGAACGTTATTGTTAATGCAAAAAGTTAGGAAATTAAAATATAACTTTTACTAGATCAAGTTAAAAACAGGGGATTGAACAAACATAATTAAAAGTATGAATTTGGATCCACCACTTTTTAACCAGATACTGTCACTGCTGGTTAATAGAGACAAACACCTTTGTTAGGTATATGTGAGTCTCTTGTAAATCAAATGACAAAATTATCTCTTGGCATATTACTCATATAAGGTAATAATACTCCTGATTCAAGGTAGGTTTGGCGGCCACTGATAATTACAGTGAATTAAGCTATCACAAGTAAAATGTCAGATAGGCTGTTGGTGGTTATCCATTAAACATCTAGGTGGTTTGCACTGAAATATCTTTACCTATGGTTGTGAGGAGTTGTGAACTCAGATATTAAATTACCTATTAATACCATTTGATGAAATATTGCTTCTAAGTATCTATGTCCATAAGGGTAAGTATTGTGCTGCCCACACTAATATAGAGAGTGGAATATCTCACACATTACTGGTTTTTACCTGTTAATACCGTTAATATCTGACACACTCCTAATTTTTGCCTCTTAATACCGTAAAGATGGGTACTAGATTAATCTAAAGTGTTAGGTAGAAAGTCTGTTACCTTTTAGGTATCACTAAAATATTGTGAATTAAGGTAAGTCTAACTCTATTACCCACTCTGTTTTGTGAATAACTTGAATACTGTATATACTTGGCTTAGCCTAGATCAACACCTATATTACCTATGAGTAAGCAAGGTTTGTGGTGTACCTAGTGTAGCTCGATCAGCTTACAGCTTGTCTATGGTTGTAAGGAGTTGTGAACTCAGATATTAAATTGCCTGTTAATACCGTTAATAAAAAATATTGCTGCCTGAGTATCTATGTTCTTAAGGTTGAGTATTGTGCTACCCACATTAATATAGAGAGTAGGATATCTCACACATAACTGATTTTTACCTGTTAATACCATAAATATCTCACACACTCCTAATTTTTACCTGTTAATACCGTAAAGATAAATACTGATTTTTCCGAAGTAAAGTTGTAAGCAGGGTTTATGGTGTACCTAGTGTAGCTCGATCAGCTTACAGCTTGTCTATGGTTGTAAGGAGTTGTGAATTCAGATATTAAATTGCCTGTTAATACCGTTAATAAAAAATATTGCTGCCTGAGTATCTATGTTCTTAAGGTTGAGTATTGTGCTACCCACATTGATATAGAGAGTAGGATATCTCACACATAACTGATTTTTACCTGTTGATACCATAAATATCTCTCACACTCCTAATTTTTACCTGTTAATACCGTAAAGATAAATACTGATTTTTCCAAAGTGTTTGGAAAAAATCCGTTACCTAATAGATGTTGCTAGAATATTGTGGATTAAGGTAAATCTGACTTGGTTATCAGCTAGGTTTTGTAAATAACTTGGTGCTATGTATACTCGGCCTGGCCTGGATCAATACCTATATTACCTATGAGTAAGCAAGGTTTGGGTATACCTAGTGTAGCTCGATTAGCTTAGACTAGACACCGCTATTGCGGCAGAAACTATTTTAATACCATTTTATATTGTCATTTGAGAAAGAATGGAGGATCAACAAATTGATTTAAAAACAACAATTAGGGGATAACAGGGGGACGCCACTGACGCGTTTCGCCGTGGTGGCTGTATCAAAGGGCAGTCTCACTCTGTTTGCGTGAGATTTAAATACCCTTAGGTGTTGGCGGATTGGCTGTTAAGAACAGCATTATTTGTAATCATTGATTGGATTGGTCATAATCGAGGGTGTGTGACTTAAGATGCGTGTTGATTGGTCTATTTGTCTCAGCTCTTTTCCTGTATTTGTTTCGATAATGTTATTATCTGCATGTATTCAACAATGTTATTTGGTTGGCATCACAGTCTTATTGTGTCTCTTATATGATAATGTTGATGTTATTCATTTATTTGTATATAGTTATATACTTGTTAACTGATCGTGATCATAGCTTTTCTGTTATTGGGTACCTCGTCTGTCAATCATAGTGATTTGACTTGCGAGAGCAGAGACACGGATGTTGATTGGCCTGAATGCGCTCTCTATCTTGCATTCCTATCAGGTTGCTCAGATTTGCGTCATCCTGTTTCGTGACTCGGCTTTTCTACGCCCATCTCATGTTATTGGGTGACGTATCTGTCTGTCAATGTCATTCTGTGTCTCCGCCGTTTTTGCGTTCTCCCATCATATTTGTAAATATGATAAATGGAATGATCGTAACAAGTTGTATCATATATACAATAGAAGTTATACTTGACTTGTATCTTGTGCCAATTTTAGATTTGCATTCGGTAGTTATCAATGATATTTATGTTATCCAATATCATATTTAATTTAAAATGTGCTGTTAGTTCATTCTTTGGATCTTTCTGCATACCGGGCTATTTTATGTTTAAAGGAATCTCTATCTTATAATGATAATAATAATGTTTAATGCCTAGATTAAATAGGTGCACAAAATAATAAAAGTGAAGCAAGTAGTGAATAAGGATAAAAGGTGAAAAGCCGGTGTGTTATAAGTGAATGTCATCAATTAATAATGATAAGTGAAGTGATGTTAATGAAAGTTGATATGTTGGTGCTACTTTAATAATAATTCGAATTTAGAAATATTGAATATTAGGTGCCTTATCGGTGTGTGAAAGATAAATGAATAATTTAGTTGAAGAAAAAAAGAGTTGTGTAAGAATGATCGTTATACATAGCAGAAAATGCTGATGGTGTTGTGACCATTTCAGTGTGATCAGTGAGTAGGAGCAGTGTAGACTGAAATATTAGAGTGATAAAATATAGTGTAATATTTGACACTTAAAAGTGCTTGGAAAATGACTTTATAAAGATAGAGTCCATATCCTAGGATATGTATATATTGCAGAAAAATATGTGAATCTTTTTGTGTTGCATATAGTCTTATCCATATGTAGGATAGTGACTCCAGCATTGGATATATTTTAATCATAACTCTCCTTGTCGTTCAGAGTTAATTCGTTAGAATGTTAACTACAGATGCTATTTTATTGTTTTATTTGATACTTTTATTTAGGAAGAAATACATAGTAGTTGTTATTTTCATTAAGACCATGTGGATTGACAGAATTGAGCAAGTAAATCCACTTGCACTCTGCTTGAAGTAATGCATCTTCTAAGTCTCCTCCTCTGATTCCTAATGATATTTTTTCTAAGCCAAAAAAGGATAGATGTTCAGTATTTGAATCATGTTTGTGCAGAAAATGTTTGGCTATCTGGGTGATCTTTTTGCCTCTTTGGAGGTCTGATTCAGCATTTCTTATATTACACATGTGTTCGCCTACCCTCTTTTTGAGTAGGCGTGAGGTCATACCTACGTATTTTAATTTACAACTACATTGTAGTACGTATATCACACTCGCAGTGGTGCATGTGATATGATGTTTGATGTGGTGTACTTTCCCAAATCTGTCTTTGATTTGGTCAATCTGAAAAGTATTGGGGCAATACGTGCAGTTCCGGCATGGATAATTTCCAGGGTATGAGATTTTAGCCTTTTTCCTTACAAAATGACTCTGGACTAGTCTATCCTTCAGGTTCCTAGATCGCCGGTAGCAGATAGAAATTCTATCTCCAAGGCTTTCACTCAAATCCGGATCATTCTGAAGAATATACCACGATTTTTGTATAATCTGTGTTACATCCTGAATTTGTGAGTTGAATGTGGTTATTAATCTGGTTTTGCTATCCTTCTTCTTAGATTTGGGAAATAGGAGATCTTGTCTTGGAGTGTGTAAGGCTCTATATTTGGCTTTTTTCAGGCTTCTATTACTGTAGCCTCGTGCTTTTAATCTGGTTTCCAATTCTTTTGCTCTTATTTTGAATATTGAGTCTGAGGAACAGTTTCTACGTGTTCTTAGAAATTCGCCTACTGGCAGGGATCTGAGTGTGCTTTGGGTATGGGCACTGCTGTGATGTAAAATTGAGTTCGTTGCAGTTTGTTTACGGAAAAGATCAGTTATCAGATTGCCATTTTCGTCTTTGGTTATTTTTAGATCCAAAAAGTTCACCTCTGTTTGACTGCATTCGTATGTTAATTTGACGTTGATGTTATTATCATTGAGTTTAATCAGGAACTCATCCAGATCTAGTTTGGATCCTTCCCAGATGAACAGGATATCGTCAATGTAGCGAATCCAGAGTGGTATTTGTTCCATTTGAATAGCATTGGCATCTGAAAAAACTGTCTCCTTCTCCCACCATCCTAAAAATAAATTAGCATATGTGGGTGCACATGCTGTGCCCATGGCGGTACCTCGTATTTGTAAATAATAGCGATCATTAAATACAAAGAAATTATGATTTAATATGAATTTGACCAAATCGAGGATGAAGATGTTATGTTCATGAGATTCAGTGGAGTCTAGATCAAGAAAATGTTTTACTGCCTTTATCCCTAGATCATGATGAATACTCGTGTATAGAGATTCAACGTCAGCTGTAATTAGCCATGTTTCTCTGGCTACTTGAATCCCTTCCAATCGTTGTAGTACCTCTGTTGTATCTCTTACATACGAGGGTGGTTCTTCTACAAAAGATCTCAGTCTTTTGTCCACATATATGCTGGCTTTTTCAGTTAGACATCCATTGCCGGACACAATGGGTCGGCCTGGCGGATTGGTTATGTTTTTGTGTATTTTGGGGATTAGATATAGCGTTGAGATTCTAGGGTTCTTCACTTGCAGGAATTTAAATTCTTTATTGTTGATGATATGGTTATCCTTGGCTATTTCAATCAAGGTATCATACTGTCTTTTGTACGTTGCTGACGGATTGAATATTAGTTTCTTGTAACAGTTAGCATCATTAAGCTGTTTATTTGCCTCACATAGATATAATTCAATCGGCCAAATAACGATGTTTCCACCTTTATCCGATCCTTTTATTAATACATCATCCCAACCTTCGATTTCTTTTAGTGCTTGTTGTTCTTGTAATGAGATATTGGTACCTTTATTTTTGATAGTAAGTAAATTAATCTCATTACAGACTATTTGGTTGAAAGTTTGTATATTATGAAATTGGGAAATATTGGGTATGTATTGCGATTTATTTTGAATCAGATCACGCCACTTTCGATTGGTTTCTAGGTCATCACTCTCTTTTAGAAGATCTTCCAAGTCTTGTAGACTTTGTAATTCTTCTTTTGACCATTCTGTATTATCAGTATTATTTTTCATGTTATGGATCTTTTTGAGCATTAGTTTTCTAACAAATAGATGAATATCTTTTGTTAGTGAGAATTTGTCAAGTTTATTATTTGGACAAAAAGATAACCCTTTAGCTAATACAGAGGAATGATGTTCTGATAAGATATGATCTGAGAGATTGATTATGTTTAATTGTTCAGTCTGATATGGGAGAATGGGCTCACTGTTCTTTTTCTCTGTTTGGCACCCCTGGTTTCCCTTCTGTGATGTTCCTGGGGTTTTCGTTTGGCCCTTGTTCTTGCCTCTCCTACCTCCTGGTGTGTCTGTTTCTGATCCTGAACTGTGACCTAAAAAATTAGAATGAGTGCGTGGTGGAATGCTTATACTTGTTGTACTTTTGCTAGTTATCAAATAACTAGCAGGTACGCTCGGCACTATTCCGGCCCAGTGTACCTGGTTTTCAATCCGCCGCCCTGGAGGCGGCAGATGCCATAGGAATCAATGGGAGTCTGAAAGCAGCGAAAGCTCATGTTTACTGCTGCCCGATATCCCATTGATTCCTACGGTAATGTCTACACCTAACACCCTAACATGTACCCCGAGTCTAAACACCCCTAATCTGCCCCCCCTACACCGCCGCAACTAAATAAAGTGTTTAACCCCTAAACCGCCACTCCCAGAGCCCACCTCCACCTATATTATATTTATTAACCCCTAATCTGCCACCCTACACCGCCGCCACTATATTAAATTTATTAACCCCTAATCTGCCCCCCTACACCGCCGCCACCTACTATATTTATTAACAACTAATCTTTGTATTTATTTTAACTAGGTACAATAGTTATTAAATAGTTATTAACTATTTAATAACTACCTAGTTAAAATAAATAGAAAAGTGCCTGTAAAATAAAACCTAAATCACAATTATACCTAACACTACCCTATAATTAAATTAATTACCTACATTAACTAAAATTAAGTACAATTAAATAAAATTAAATAAAATTATCTAAAGTACAAAACCCCCCCACTAAATTACAGAAAATAATAAAATAATTACAAGATTTTTAAACTAATTACATCTACTCTAATCCCCCTAATAAAATAAAAAAGCCCCCCAAAATAATAAAAAGCCCTACCCTATACTAAATTACAAGGGCTTATTGCAGGGCATTGCCCCAAAGTAATCAGCTCTTTTACCTGTAAAAAAAAAAGTACAATACCCCCCAACATTAAAACCCACCACCCACACAACCAACCCTACTCTAAAACCCACCCAATCTCCCTTAATAAAACCTAACACTAACCCCTTGAAGATCACCCTACCTTGAGAAGTCTTCACCCAACCGGTCCTCAACGCAGCCGGGCGAAGTGGTCCACCAGACGGGCAGAAGTCTTCATCCAAGCCGGGCAGAAGAGGTCCTCCAGACGGGCAGAAGTCTTCATCCAGACGGCATCTTCTATCTTCATCCATCCGGCGTGGAGCAGCTCCCTCTTCAAGACATCCGACGTGGAGCATCCTCTTCACCCGACGGCTTCTTCAACAATGACGGGTCCTTTAAGTGACGTCATCCAAGATGGCGTCCCTTCAACTCCGATTGGCTGATAGAATTCTATCAGCCAATCGGAATTAAGGTAGGAAAAATCCTATTGGTTGATGCAATCAGCCAATAGACTTGAAGTTCAATCTTATTGGCTGATCCAATCAGCCAATAGGATTGAGCTTGCATTCTATTGGCTGTTCCAATCAGCCAATAGAATGCGAGCACAATCCTATTGGCTGATTGCATCAACCAATAGGATTTTCCCTACCTTAATTCCAATTGGCTGATAGAATTCTATCAGCCAATCGTAATTGAAGGGACGCCATCTTGGATGACGTCACTTAAAGGACCCGTCATTGTTGAAGAAGACATCGAAAGAAGAGGATGCTCCACTTCGGATGTCTTGAAGATGGAGCCGCTCCGCGCCGGATGGATGAAGATAGAAGATGCCGTCTGGATGAAGACTTCTGCCCATCTGGAGGACCTATTCTGCCTGGCTTGGATGAAGACTTCTGCCCGTCTGGAGGACCACTTCGCCCGGCTTCGTTGAGGACTTCGGCCCGGTTGGGTGGACTTCTCAAGGTAGGGTGATCTTCAAGGGGTTAGTGTTAGGTTTTTTTAAGGGGGTATTGGGTGGGTTTTAGAGAAGGGTTGGGTGTGTGGGTGGTGGGTTTTAATGTTGGGGGGTATTGTACTTTTTTTTTAGGTAAAAGAGCTGATTACTTTGGGGCAATGCCCCGCAAAAAGCCCTATTTGTAATTTAGTATAGGGTAGGGCTTTTTATTATTTTGGGGGGCTTTTTTATTTTATTAGGGGGATTAGAGTAGGTGTAATTAATTTAAAAATGTTGTAATTATTTTATTATTTTCTGTAATTTAGTGGGGGGGGGGTTTGTACTTTAGATAATTTTATTTAATTTTATTTAATTGTAGTTAATGTAGGTAATTAATTTAATTATAGTGTAGTGTTAGGTGTAATTGTAACTTAGGTTAGGTTTTATTTTACAGGTACTTTTGTATTTATTTTAACTAGGTAGTTATTAAATAGTTAATAACTATTTAATAACTATCGTACCTAGTTAACCCCTTAAGGACCAGCGACGTACCCTGTATGTCGCTGGCCTTTTTTTGGGACTTGATTGTTTTATAGCACGGTCTTGCAACCAGCGTTGAGACTGCTCTATTCCACAAAGCCTGCTGGAGGGAGGTCATTAATAGAGTGTTCTTGCTAGACTTATGCTATTATGTCCTGAAAAAACCCTTAACGACCAGTGACATACAGGGTACATTGTGGTCATTAAGGGGTTAAAATAAATACAAAGTTGCCTGTAAAATAAAAATAAACCCTTAAATAGCTACAATGTAACTATTAGTTATATTGTAGCTATCTTAGGGTTTATTTTATAGGTAAGTATTTAGTTTTAAATAGGAATAATTTATTTAGATTTATTTAAATTATATTTAAGTTAGGGGGTGTAAGGGTTAGACTTAGGTTTAGGGGTTAATACATTTAATATAGTGGCGGCGGTGTGGGGGGGCAGATTAGGGGTTAATAAATATAATGTAGGTAGCGGCGGTGTAAGGGGGGCAGATTAGGGGTTAATAAATATAATGTAGGTGGCGGTGGGCTCTGGGAGCGGCGGTTTAGGGGTTAAACACTTTATTTAGTTGTGGCGGGTCTGGGAGCAGCGGTTTAGAGGTTAATACATTTATTAGAGTTGTGGTGGGCTCCGGGAGCAGCGGTTTAGGGGTTAATACATATAATGTAGGTGGCGGTGGGCTCCTGGAGCGGCGGTTTAGGGGTTAATACATTTATTAGAGTTGCGGTGGGCTCAGGGAGTGGCGGTTTAGGGGTTAAACACTTTATTTAGTTGCGATGGGCTCTAGGAGTGGTGGTTTAGGGTTTAATACATTTATTAGAGTTGCGGTGGGCTCCGGGAGCGGCGGTATAGGGGTAAAACAGTATAGTATAGTGTGGGTGTTTAGTGACAGGGTAGCAAAAAAGCTGTGAAAAAGCCGATCTTAGGCGAGCGTATTGGTGCCGTCGAATGCAGGTAAGTTGACAGCTTGATAAATAGAGGCCCAAGTTTCATTTAACTGCTTGTAATATACACTACTATAAATAATGATATGCACAGATACTGATCTAAAAATCCAGTATAAAACCGTTTAAAAACTTACTTAGAAGCTCACAATTTAGTACTGGTGACGAAGTTAGGCTGGGATACCCACTGAAAGGGGCTGCCCCCCCCCACTCTGCATATGAAAAGACCCATTATACAAACAGAAGTAATCTAAAGTCTCTATACATCTAAAACTTTGGGGCTTGGTTAGAAGTCTGAAAATCAGCAAAATGTTATTTAAAAATACGCAAAACTATACATTTTTGCAAAAACACCCCCAGATGGATCGTCTACAAAACATTTATGCAAAGAAAAATCTAGTGTACAATGTCCCTTTAAAGGGACACTGAACCCATTTTTTTTCTTTTGTGATTCAGATAGAGCATGACATTTTAAGCAACTTTCTAATTTACTCCTATTATCAAATTTTCTTCATTCTCTTGGTATCTTTATTTGAAATGCAAGAATGTAAGTTTAGACCATTTTTGGTGAACAACCTGGGTTGTCCTTGCTGATTGGTGGATAAATTCATCCACCAATAAAAAAGTGCTGTCCAGAGTACTGAACCAAGAAAAAAAGCTTAGATGCCTTCTTTTTCAAATAATGATACCAAGAGAACGAAGAAAATGTGATAATAGGAGTAAATTAAAAAGTTGCTTAAAATTGCATGCTCTGTCTGAATCATGAAAGAAAATATTTGGGTTCAGTGTCCCTTTAACTACTTGATGAACTATAATGCAGGCCAATGCCTCCCAAATGTATTCAGCCAAGGAACCTTTTTCACATTCTCAAATGTAATGGTAATCAATAGGACTCTGACATAGATTACAAGGAAGTTATAGGTCCTCACAAACACCTTTAAATACAAAAAGTAAAAAAATCAACAACTGCTTTATAGAAATTTAAAAAAAGGTTGTCCGAAAAACACTATGGGCCAGATTACGAGTGGAGTGCTAATGTTTGCGTGTGAGCGATAAGAGGTTTATCGTGGGTGTTTGCACTTGTCAGGTTTACCACTGGTATTATGAGTTGAAAGTAAACACAATGGGGCCGATTTATCAAGCTCCGTATGGTCTAAAGACCACTGCTCCATAACTTGTCACCTGAGGCAGCGGACAGAAATCAATACAATCGAATACGATCGGGTTGATTGACACCCCCTGCTAATGGCCAATTGGCTGCAAATCTGCAGGGGGCGGCATTGCACCAGCAGTTCACAAGAACTGCTGGTGCAATGATAAATGCCGATAGCGTATGCTGTCGGCATTTATCGATGTGCAGCGGACATGATACGCTACATCATATCATGTCCGCTTGCACTATAATAAATATACCCCAATAACTTGAGTACAATAGGGATTTACGCCAAAATGATTACCGCATCTACTAAAACTAAAAAGTATCACAAAACACATAACAAATGCATTACAAAGTAAAGTTATACTCAAAACAACATAATTTAATAAAAAATATTAAAATAATATATTGCACACAAAATTTATACAGGCTCAAAGATATGAGATCTCAGGTGAAAAAAAGGGTTTTAACATTGAGATATGTGATAACATTGAGATATATGTGTATATATATATATATATATATATATATATATATATATATATATATATACAGTATATGTCAATATATGTGTACATATGTATTTAAATGTGTATATATGTATTTACATATGTACACATATATAGACATATAAATATATGTCTATCCACCCCTGCACTCTGTCCTGTCAATTCTCACGTCAGCGACTGCTTAGCTGGGATTTCCTCCTGGATGGCCTCTCACCACCTAAAAATAAACATGTCCAAGACTGAACTACTTCTAATCTCCCCCTCTAACTTTACTCCAGTTTCTAATTTTTCTACCACTGTTGGCGGCACCACTATCTCCCCATCACCCCAAGTCCATTGCCTTGGAGTCACACTTGACTCAAATCTGTCTTTCATTCCCCACATCCAATTGCTCTCTTCATTCTGGCACAACCACCTACACAATATCTCCAAAATGTGTCCGTTTCTGAGAGCTGAAACTACTTGACAGCTATTCCATTCCCTGGTTATTTCCCGACTTGACTACTGTAATAACCTACTAACTGGCCTCCCTCTCTCCCACCTTCAATCCATCCTAAATGCCTCTGCCAGGCTAATCCACCTCTCCCAATGCTCTGTTTCTGCTGCACCTCTCTGTGAGTCCCTTCACTAGTTCCCCATTCACAGCAGAGTTAAATTCAAAATTCTCACACTGACCTACAAAGCCCTCACCAATGCTGCCCCACCCTACCTGTCCTCACTCATCAAAAAATATACTCCATCCCGCCCCCTAAGATCCAACAATGACCTGCTTCTTGCATCCTCTACCATCACCTCCTCCCATGCTAGACTACAGGACTTCTCTCGTGCGGCACCAACCCTCTGGAACGCACTTCCTCGAGCTGTCAGATTTTCCTCTAACCTCTCCTCCTTTGAATGTTCCCTAAAGACCTTTTTGTTCAGGGAAGCTTATTACCAGACTTAGTAACAAATTAACTTCACTTACCTAACAGTTGCCCTCATCTATCTCCTCACTAATATCATTCTCACCTTTGCAGTCCCCACCTCCTGTTTCCCATCCCCCTACCCATCTAGATTGTAAGTTCCCACAGGAATAGGGCCCTCAATTTGCACTGTATTTGTCTGTAAAATGTTATCTTTTATTGTACTGTTTCTCCGTTGTACTTTTACCTTTGCACCCATGGACAGCGCTGTGGAATCTGATGGTGCTTTATAAATAAAGAATAATATATATATATATATATATATATATATATATATATATATATATATATATATATATATATATATATATATATATATATATATAGCAAAAAGAGTCAGTTGCACTCTCACAAACAGTTCTCCAAGGGCCAGGGTGCTAGAGTAGTTGAAATGTAGCAAAACAGGAAACAGCACTCTCTGGACTTAAGTAAAAAACAAGTAGTTTATTCAGTAACGTTTCGGGGAATGCTCCCCTTCATCAGACCAACAACATACAAGTGAGACAAACATTTAAGCATACACAAACCCCTCCCCCTAGTGCAAAAAACCGCCAAAAATGGTTGCCATAGCAACCAAACAACCAGTTCAAAGTAAATACATTTACCAATGCAACAATGACATCAAAGAAACCAGATCATTATGGTTAATTAGCATCAGGTCAATTAGCAAATCAACACATCATCCTACCACATAATACACCTGCTGTATATTAGTACTTCTAATACCCCAGTGGCAGTGTGTCCTTTTAAAGAGACATATCACAATATTATTAGCTAAGTACAGGAAAACAAGAATGTGTAGAAAAAAGGGGTTGAAAAAACGTTTAGTTAAACATCGGCACCTCATCATATTGAAATGCAATTCACGTAATGCACTTATAGTTAATGCCTAACTCATAATACCCGTACTACATAGTCAAGGGTCATGTGTACCATAAATGCTATAGACGCAAATAACAGCAAACTCGTTATACAGATACCTCAAACGATGTGACCGTATTACATGCACAAAGTGTAGCACGACCTATGTAATCACCCTGTTCAGCATCGGACCAACCTCGCGCTGAATCTAGCACAGTTACTAGCGGAACAACAAGGGATATGCGCATGCGTGGAAACCCGGCGCAGTCCAGCCCCCAATGCTCCAGCTAGGTACCCAATAGGATAGAAAGGACAAGCCCCCACACCGGACAAACAGAGTTATTAAAATGGCATGGTAAGAGGGCCCCAAGGTACTACTAAGGGAAGGAAGGGTCCGGGTCATGAACGTAATAAATGCAGCAGGATATGCAGTAGAAGATAGTACAACACCCCTAATACCCAGATATCAGGAGTCACCCACTTAGGTCTAGTAACCCAGCTAGTTCAGTCTGACATACACAATGAGAAGGGTATATGCGTCTGTCATTTCTAACCTGACAGCACCGGTCTTGCGGTCAAGACACCTATTGTCCGTGCATAGGCAATTTTACAGGGTCACAAAAAGGATGTCTATAAGTGTGCGCATGCGTGTAAGCCATGCCCAGTCAATTATTACTGTGTAAGGCAAGGTCCCTGATAGGCCGTCTGGGACAAGCCCCTATCCCTGTGTGAGTGACAGTTTTGCTATGAGATAGGGGGGCAGGGGTCCAAAGTCAAAAGATATGTCGGTCACAGTATGTTTCAGGCTGATGCTATGATTACAGGTTTGCTAGAGTCCGGTGGCCCAGACTTATAAGGATCGCTATAAAGGAAAAGAGACCCCTAAACTAATGTGAATAAATACATAGTACAGGCAGGTCCCATCCCCCTAGATACAGAAAATACTAGTGCTAACAGGGTTCCGTAGTGCAAGGTTAGTAGCACCAGCACTCAGTGATGTGTCAACACTGCGGTGTGCATCAAAAGTAACATCCACTAATGTACATAAGAGAAACAACCTAAATAAGGGTACACCCATTGGGCACCCCTCCTGGAGGATAAATATGGGCAGAGCCTACAGCCAATCAGCAATCAGACTTCATGAACCCACTGTGGATAAAAGAATGCAAACATAGTATCAGATACTGTACAACCTAAATTAATCCCCTTAGAAAGATACAACCAGATACATTAGAAGCGTAAACAGCTTAGTTCATAAAAAACAATGCCAGTCTATCCCCATGTTCAAACCTCTGGGGTGTATAGTGTCCAGTTTGAAAATCCACTCGGCCTCCTTCTGTAGGAGACGGGTGTCCCTGTCACCTCCCCTAGGCATTGGGGGTACATGATCGATGAGTTTAAATCTCAGGTCCGCCACAGAGTGACCCTTCTCCATAAAATGTCTGGCCACCGGTTGGTCACTCTTGCCTTTCTCAATTGCCGTCCGGATGGCACTCCTGTGATTAGCCATCCTTTTCTTAATGTCATCTGACGTCTTACCTATATAGAATAGGCCACAGTTGCAATTCAGCATGTACACCACAAATTTTGTGGTACACGTAAGGAAATGCTTGATCTTGTAGCTTGTGTTATTGTGTGGATGTTTGAACTGCTTGCATTGCAGCATGGCGTTACACGTTACACAACTCGGGCACTTGTAGGAGCCCCTTTTGGTGTTTGTCTTGACCTTGCTGTAGCTATCAGTTGGATCAGTGTTCATTAAGATGTCTTTTAGGTTTCTTCCCCTCTTATATCCAATTCTGGGTGGTCCATAGTCGTGGTATGGTAATGATGGATCAGTCTGGACAATATCCCATTTCTCTTTTAAAGTAACTCCTAGTGTTCTCGTGCTAGGGGTGTATGCAGTGACAAAATTCATCCTCTTCTGTTGGTCTCTTTTTGGCATTTTCATGCTCAACTGGGCCCTTGCTTCCTTTATAGTGTTACCATTGTATCCTCTGCTGTAAAACCGTGATTCCATTTCTTTCAGTTGTACCTCACGGTTTTCCTCTGATGTGTTATTGCGGATGACTCTTAGCAGCTGTGCCTTAGGGATGGCTTTTATGAGTGATCTTGGATGGTAACTAGAAGCATGTAGCAGTGTGTTTCTGTCGGTAGACTTTTTAAATAAGGTGGTACCCAATCTGTTGTTTATCTTATAAATTCTTAGATCCAGGAAATCCACTTCATTGTAGCTGGACACTTCCTTCAATTGAACCTGTCCCCCTATTGTGTTCAGGGATTTGACCCACTCGCCAAAGGACTCAATCGTGCCTCTCCAGACCACAACGATATCATCAATGTAGCGCTTGTAAAAGCGTACTTGTTGATTGTCATATACCTTGAACACCTTTTCCTCCATATGTTCCATGAATAAGTTTGCAAAAGCAGGTGCCATATTCGAGCCCATGGCCGTTCCCATGAGCTGAAGATAAAATCTCCTTTCGAATTTAAAGTAGTTCAGCTTAAGACATAGAGATAGAAGTTCAATAATAAAGCTGGTAGGGGGACCCACATATGGGCATCTTTCAAGGCAGTTGGCAATTATCTCCATCCCCATTTCGTGCGGTATAATAGTATAGAGGCTTGTGACGTCAAGACTGGCAAGCACGTCTCCTGGTTCTATGTCAGATATGTCAGTGAGATATGCAATGAGTGTGGTGGAGTCTCTTAAGTATGAGCGCATGTTTACAACCAGTGGTTGTAGCATAGAGTCAACATATTTAGCCAGGGGTTGTAGGAGTGACCCCCGTGCTGAGACAATGGGGCGTCCAGGTGGATGTACCAATTGTTTGTGTATCTTGGGGAGTGTATAGAGAATTGGCCTGACTGGGTTGTTAGTGGTTAGCCATTCCTTGGTGGTAGGGTCTATCCAGTTCATTTGTGCTGCATGTTCAATAACTGAGTCAATCCGTGCTTTATAGGTAATCGTGGGGTCACAAGGTAAGGCTTTGTAGGTTGAGACATCCGCCAGTTGTTTATCTATTTCAGTTTTATAATCTTGATAATCCTGCAGAACAACCGCACCACCCTTGTCCGCTGGGCGTATGAGAATGGTAGAGTCATTTCTAAGGGATTGAACAGCTTCCCAGTCCGTTGTTGTCATATTATTTCTAGTTAGGCCTTGCTCCCTCTGTCCCAATCTTTGTTGGATAAGGCGAGTATAAGTTCTAATACTTGGATTCGTCGTGGGTGGTTCAAATGTACTTGGTTTCTTAAAGGGGTGTCTGTTTTCTTCCAATCCCTTTCCCTGGAAAAAGTCACCCAATTTCAGCTGCCTCTGGAAACGCATACTGTCAATATAAGTAGTGAAGTCATCAGCCTTAGTTGTGGGTACAAAGGAGAGGCCCTTCATAAGTACCCGCCTTTCGTTGTCATTCAGGACATGCTGGCTAAGATTGACCGTTACATCCTCCTCCTCCTGCGGGGTAGTGGGGGTCTTCTTCCAAAATCCGCCCCTGCGTGTATGCGGTCTTCGCCCCTTCCCCTGGAGCGGGTGGTAATGCCTAAAAAAGGCTGAGTGCTGTGCTGGTTCTCATTCTCCTGTGGCCGGTCACCCGAGTAATCCGTGTCAGAGCCAGAACTTGAATCCACTGTGTTCAGTTGTCGGTGTGCATATGTTCTAAACCTTCTTTGTCTTCTTGGCTGGTACTGGGCTCTTTCAACCGGTCCAAGTGTCCATCGGTAAACCTTTTTATCCTTATAATCCTCCATAACATAACCAAGTTTTTTGTTTTTGAAGGCAATTAAGGCATTGTTGTATTCCCGTAGTTGTGTGTTAATCTTGTCCATCCAGTTCTCTGATTTGTCCTGCATCAGGATCTGGCCTTTAACTTCCTCCAAAATGCTGATATCATCCATTGCTTTTTGCATCTGACATCTGACTTCCTCGACCACTAGCAAGATCAAATCAAGGGAACATTTATTCAATATCGCTACCCATTTCCTGCAGAAGTCAGAGTTCTGTCTGCCTATGGTGGGCACATTGTTGATTCTAAAGCCTCTAGGTATCAGTCTCTTTCTATGGTACTCAGAAAGGTAAATGCCATGAAGTTTAAGATCCACCTCTTTTTTCTTCAATTTGATGAGTTGATTGTACACAGTCACAGCATTTTCCGCTGGATCTTCAGGTAGTAAGGTGTCAAACAGTATCCTTGCTGCATCCAAGTCACTCATGGATAGTGTCTCTGCACCCTCCACATCAGCTGGAATAGTGGCTGTGGCCTGCGTGGGTTCAATGTGCTCCATTGTTGCTTTAGTAGTACCAATTAGTCCCCAGTGAATACCCACACCGTGGTGATGATACAATGTTAAAACACAAGTCTGGTAGTACAACAGAGTGAGGGATCTGATGTGTCACTTGCTGGTGGGTGCATCAGGAGGGTATCCAAGCAAAAAGAGTCAGTTGCACTCTCACAAACAGTTCTCCAAGGGCCAGGGTGCTAGAGTAGTTGAAATGTAGCAAAACAGGAAACAGCACTCTCTGGACTTAAGTAAAAAACAAGTAGTTTATTCAGTAACGTTTCGGGGAATGCTCCCCTTCATCAGACCAACAACATACAAGTGAGACAAACATTTAAGCATACACAAACCCCTCCCCCTAGTGCAAAAAACCGCCAAAAATGGTTGCCATAGCAACCAAACAACCAGTTCAAAGTAAATACATTTACCAATGCAACAATGACATCAAAGAAACCAGATCATTATGGTTAATTAGCATCAGGTCAATTAGCAAATCAACACATCATCCTACCACATAATACACCTGCTGTATATTAGTACTTCTAATACCCCAGTGGCAGTGTGTCCTTTTAAAGAGACATATCACAATATTATTAGCTAAGTACAGGAAAACAAGAATGTGTAGAAAAAAGGGGTTGAAAAAACGTTTAGTTAAACATCGGCACCTCATCATATTGAAATGCAATTCACGTAATGCACTTATAGTTAATGCCTAACTCATAATACCCGTACTACATAGTCAAGGGTCATGTGTACCATAAATGCTATAGACGCAAATAACAGCAAACTCATTATACAGATACCTCAAACGATGTGACCGTATTACATGCACAAAGTGTAGCACGACCTATGTAATCACCCTGTTCAGCATCGGACCAACCTCGCGCTGAATCTAGCACAGTTACTAGCGGAACAACAAGGGATATGCGCATGCGTGGAAACCCGGCGCAGTCCAGCCCCCAATGCTCCAGCTAGGTACCCAATAGGATAGAAAGGACAAGCCCCCACACCGGACAAACAGAGTTATTAAAATGGCATGGTAAGAGGGCCCCAAGGTACTACTAAGGGAAGGAAGGGTCCGGGTCATGAACGTAATAAATGCAGCAGGATATGCAGTAGAAGATAGTACAACACCCCTAATACCCAGATATCAGGAGTCACCCACTTAGGTCTAGTAACCCAGCTAGTTCAGTCTGACATACACAATGAGAAGGGTATATGCGTCTGTCATTTCTAACCTGACAGTGGATGTTACTTTTGATGCACACCGCAGTGTTGACACATCACTGAGTGCTGGTGCTACTAACCTTGCACTACGGAACCCTGTTAGCACTAGTATTTTCTGTATCTAGGGGGATGGGACCTGCCTGTACTATGTATTTATTCACATTAGTTTAGGGGTCTCTTTTCCTTTATAGCGATCCTTATAATTCTGGGCCACCGGACTCTAGCAAACCTGTAATCATAGCATCAGCCTGAAACATACTGTGACCGACATATCTTTTGACTTTGGACCCCTGCCCCCCTATCTCATAGCAAAACTGTCACTCACACAGGGATAGGGGCTTGTCCCAGACGGCCTATCAGGGACCTTGCCTTACACAGTAATAATTGACTGGGCATGGCTTACACGCATGCGCACACTTATAGACATCCTTTTTGTGACCCTGTAAAATTGCCTATGCACGGACAATAGGTGTCTTGACCGCAAGACCGGTGCTGTCAGGTTAGAAATGACAGACGCATATACCCTTCTCATTGTGTATGTCAGACTGAACTAGCTGGGTTACTAGACCTAAGTGGGTGACTCCTGATATCTGGGTATTAGGGGTGTTGTACTATCTTCTACTGCATATCCTGCTGCATTTATTACGTTCATGACCCGGACCCTTCCTTCCCTTAGTAGTACCTTGGGGCCCTCTTACCATGCCATTTTAATAACTCTGTTTGTCCGGTGTGGGGGCTTGTCCTTTCTATCCTATTGGGTACCTAGCTGGAGCATTGGGGGCTGGACTGCGCCGGGTTTCCACGCATGCGCATATCCCTTGTTGTTCCGCTAGTAACTGTGCTAGATTCAGCGCGAGGTTGGTCCGATGCTGAACAGGGTGATTACATAGGTCGTGCTACACTTTGTGCATGTAATACGGTCACATCGTTTGAGGTATCTGTATAACGAGTTTGCTGTTATTTGCGTCTATAGCATTTATGGTACACATGACCCTTGACTATGTAGTACGGGTATTATGAGTTAGGCATTAACTATAAGTGCATTACGTGAATTGCATTTCAATATGATGAGGTGCCGATGTTTAACTAAACGTTTTTTCAACCCCTTTTTTCTACACATTCTTGTTTTCCTGTACTTAGCTAATAATATTGTGATATGTCTCTTTAAAAGGACACACTGCCACTGGGGTATTAGAAGTACTAATATACAGCAGGTGTATTATGTGGTAGGATGATGTGTTGATTTGCTAATTGACCTGATGCTAATTAACCATAATGATCTGGTTTCTTTGATGTCATTGTTGCATTGGTAAATGTATTTACTTTGAACTGGTTGTTTGGTTGCTATGGCAACCATTTTTGGCGGTTTTTTGCACTAGGGGGAGGGGTTTGTGTATGCTTAAATGTTTGTCTCACTTGTATGTTGTTGGTCTGATGAAGGGGAGCATTCCCCGAAACGTTACTGAATAAACTACTTGTTTTTTACTTAAGTCCAGAGAGTGCTGTTTCCTGTTTTGCTATATATATATATATATATATATACAGGTAGTGCAGAATTATTAGGCAAGTTGTATTTTTGAGGATTAATTTTATTATTGAACAACAAATATGTTCTCAATGAACCCAAAAAACTCATTAATATCAAAGCTGAATAGTTTTGGAAGTAGTTTTTAGTTTGTTTTTAGTTATAGCTATTTTAGGGGGATATCTGTGTGTGCAGGTGACTATTACTGTGCATAATTATTAGGCAACTTAACAAAAAACAAATATATACCCATTTCAATTATTTATTTTTACTAGTGAAACCAATATAACATCTCAACATTCACAAATATACATTTCTGACATTCAAGAACAAAACAAAATCAAATCAGTGACCAATATAGCCACCTTTCTTTGCAAGGACACTCAAAAGCCTGCCATCCATGGATTCTGTCAGTGTTTTGATCTGTTCACCATCAACATTGCGTGCAGCAGCAACCACAGCCTCCCAGACACTGTTCAGAGAGGTGTACTGTTTTCCCTCCTTGTAAATCTCACATTTGATGATGGACCACAGGTTCTCAATGGGGTTCAGATCAGGTGAACAAGGAGGCCATGTCATTAGATTTTCTTCTTTTATACCCTTTCTTGCCAGCCACGCTGTGGAGTACTTGGACGCGTGTGATGGAGCATTGTCCTGTATGAAAATCATGTTTTTCTTGAAGGATGCCGGCTTCTTCCTGTACCACTGCTTGAAGAAGGTGTCTTCCAGAAACTGGCAGTAGGACTGGGAGTTGAGCTTGACTCCATCCTCAACCCGAAAAGGCCCCACAAGCTCATCTTTGATGATACCAGCCCAAACCAGTACTCCACCTCCACCTTGCTGGCGGGAGTCGGACTGGAGCTCTCTGCCCTTTACCAATCCAGCCACGGGCCCATCCATCTGGCCCATCAAGACTCACTCTCATTTCATCAGTCCATAAAACCTTAGAAAAATCAGTCTTGAGATATTTCTTGGCCCAGTCTTGACGTTTCAGCTTGTGTGTCTTGTTCAGTGGTGGTCGTCTTTCAGCCTTTCTTACCTTGGCCATGTCTCTGAGTATTGCACACCTTGTGCTTTTGGGCACTCCAGTGATGTTGCAGCTCTGAAATATGGCCAAACTGGTGGCAAGTGGCATCTTGGCAGCTGCACGCTTGACTTTTCTCAGTTCATGGGCAGTTATTTTGCGCCTTGGTTTTTCCACACGCTTCTTGCAACCCTGTTGACTATTTTGAATGAAACGCTTGATTGTTCGATGATCACGCTTCAGAAGCTTTGCAATTTTAAGAGTGCTGCATCCCTCTGCAAGATATCTCACTATTTTTGACTTTTCTGAGCCTGTCAAGTCCTTCTTTTGACCCATTTTGCCAAAGGAAAGGAAGTTGCCTAATAATTATGCACACCTGATATAGGGTGTTGATGTCATTAGACCACACCCCTTCTCATTACAAAGATGCACATCACCTAATATGCTTAATTGGTAGTAGGCTTTCGAGCCTATACAGCTTGGAGTAAGACAACATGCATAAAGAGGATGATGTGGTCAAAATACTCATTTGCCTAATAATTCTGCACACAGTGTATATACACACACAGTACCCCACAAAAGTAAGTACACCCCTCACATTTTTGTAAATATTTTATATCTTTTCATGTGACAACACTGAAGAAATTACACTTTGCTACAATGTAAAGTAGTGAGTGTACAGCCTGTATAACAGTGTAAATTTGTTGTCCCCTCAAAATAACTCAACACACAGCCATTAATGTCTAAAACGTTGGCAACAAAAGTGAGTATACCCCTAAGTGGAAATGTCCAAATTGGGTCCAATTAGCCATTTCCCCTCCCCGGTGTCATGTGACTCATTAGTGTTACAAGGCCTTAGGTGTGAATGGGGAACAGGTGTGTTAAATTTGGTGTTATCACTCTCACACTCTCTCATACTGCTCACTGGAAGTTCAACATGGCACCTCATGCCAAAGAACTCTCTTAGGATCCAAAAAAAAGAATTGTTGCTCTACATAAAGATGGCCTAGGCTATAAGAAGATTGCCAAGACCCTGAAACTGAGCTGCAGCACGGTGGGCAAGACCATACAGCGGTTTCACAGGACAGGTTCCACTCAGAACAGGCCTCTCCATGATCGACCAAAGAAGTTGAGTGCACATGCTCAGCGTCATATCCAGAGGTTGTCTTTTTATTATTATTATTTATTATTATTATCAGGTATTTGTAGAGCGCCAACAGGTTTCGCAGTGCTATGAACATGGGTGGTATATACAAAACGATTACAGGGATCAAATGGGTAGAGGGTCCAGCCGAGAGTTGCACTGTTGCAGTCGGCTCTTATGAAGGTGAATTACAAACAGCTGGGCTTATAGGATTACATGCTATGGGGTTTTAGGGGATAGCAGTGAAGATAGGATGGTTAGTGTAGGTTGTAAGCGTCCCTGAATAGTAGAGTCTTCAGGGAGCACTTGAAGCTTTTAAAACTAGGAGAGATTCTTGTGGAACGAGGCAGAGAGTTCCATAAGATGGGAGCCAGTCTTGAAAAATCTTGTAGACGGGAATGTGAGGAGGTAGAGAAGGGGACGGGAGAAAGAGTATCTGGAGACAAGGTATGAGATGTAGGGGGGAGTAATGCAATTGAGGGCTTTGTGTGTCCGAGTGAGAACTTTGTGTTTAATCCTGGAGGCAAGAGGAAACCAGTGAAGGGATTGGCAGAGATGTGTGGCAGAAGAAGAGTGATGTACAAGGAAGATGAAGCATTCCTTATGGATTGTAAAGGAGCTAGGCGGCAGCTAGGGAGACCAGAGAGGATAGAGTTGCAATAGTCGAGGCGGGAAAGGATGAGAGAGTGGTTTAAAATCTTTGTTGTGTCTTGTGTAAGGAAATGTCTAATTTTAGTGATGTTTTTAAGGTGGAAGCGGCAGGCTTTAGCCAAGGACTGAATGTGAGGAGTGAAAAAAAGATCTGAGTCAAGTGTGACCCCAAGACATCGGGCATGTGAGGTTGGGGTAATAATGGAGTTGTCAACAGTTATAGAGACATGGGGGGTGGAGATTTTGGAAGAAGGGGGGAAAATAAGGAGCTCAGTTTTGGAGAGATTTAGCTTGAGGTAGTGAGAGGACAGCCAAGATGAGATATTAGAGAGACACAGTTACTGACACGGGTTTGCAAGGAAGGAGATAATTCTGGTGTAAAGAGGTAGATTTGGGTATCATCGGCATACAAATGATAATGAAACCCGTGGGACTTTATTAGGAACCTAGTGAGGAGGTGTAGATTGAGAAGAGAAGGAGACCAAGAACAGAGCCTTGCGGTACCCCAACAGAAAGAGGTAACGGGGCAGAGGATACCCCAGAGAAGGCTACACTAAAGGTAAACGCGACCATGTCAGGGGACCTTCCGTTCATTTTTAACTTGCTCTTTACTGGTACAACAATAGAATATTAATTTCACCAAACTTTATATTATGTTACACTGCTGCATTCCTGGCGGAAGCCAGGGCAGCAGTTAGCTTTGGTAACCCATACTGCTAGACTCTTTTATCAACCTTTAACAAATATATCTCTAAGCGTAATATTTGTTTATGTGAACCTTAATATTTCTTATTTACAAGGCTTTAAGCCCTTTACAATACGTTATTATCAGAGATCTTCTAAAATCATAATTACCATTGGGGGAACTTATTGCAGTGAAATATAAACCTGCATGACGATATTTGCCCTAATATCACTTGTTTAAACAGTATTATCTGTAACGATGATTGTAGTTTTTTAAATTAAGCCTATGAGGCCTATTTAAGAAATGTCTTGCGGACCTGATCCGACAGTGCGGATCAGGTCCGCAAGACATCGCTGAATGCGGAGAGCAATACACTCTCCACATTTAACATTGCACCAGCAGCTCACAAGAGCTGCTGGTGCAACGCCACCCCCCGCAGACTCGCTGCCAATGGGCTGCCAGCAGGGGGTGTAAATCAACCCGATTGTACTCAATCGGGTTGAATTGTTGCGATTCCTGTCCGCCTGCTCAGAGCAGGCGGACAGGGTTATGGAGCAGTGGTCTTTATGACCGCTGCTCTGTAACTTTTGTGTCTGGCGAGTCTGAAGACTCACCAGAAACACGGCCGTCAAGCTCCTTTCGGAGCTTGATAGATAGGCCCCTATAAGTTCACTGTCAGAGTTCACTAATGATACAATATAACACGCTGGAAAGTTAGGCTTCCTACTTAAAGTGAATGTAAATTTTGATGCTTAAGTGCCCGGTTTTTAAAAATTCGATTAAAAACAGGGGCACTCTAATTCATCAAAATTTACATTTTACTCCTGTTGTGAAAAAAAAAATTACCTTTTAATCTTCACAGCAGCTCCAGCTTTCTCCGGTCGTCGCAAGCCATTTCTGATGTCAGAAATGATGGACAGGTCATCCTCCAATCACAGTTTCCCCCACGGGGGAATCACTGTCTGATTGAATGCCGTGATTGGAGGAAGCCGGACTCCTCATTTTAGACCCAGGAAGAGGCTTTGCAGCGGGTGGAGGAAGCTGGAGCTGCTGTGAAGATTAAAAGGTAAGTTTTTTGAACTTTTGAGTGAAATGTAAATTTTGATGAATTAAAGTGCCCCTGTTTTTAATCAAATTTTTAAAAACCGGGCACTTTAGCATCAAAATTTACATTCACTTTAAGAGGCCCATTTATCAAGCTCCGTATGGAGCTTGTGGGCCCGCTGCTCCATAAAGACCATTGCTCCATAATCCTGTCCGCTTGCTCTGAGCAGGCGGACAGAGATCGCCGGAATTCAACCCGATCGAGTACGATCGGGTTGATTGACACCTCCCTGCTGGCGGCCAATTGGCTGCTAGTCTGCAGGGGGCGGCGTTGCACCAGCAGCTCTTGTGAGCTGCTGGTGCAATGCTGAATACGGAGAGCGTATTGCTCTCCGTATTCAGCGGGGTCTTGCGGACCTGATCCGCACTGTCGGATCAGGTCCACAAGACCTTTGATAATTCGATCTCTAAGAGTGTGTAGTTACAGTTATTACTAGATCAGCAACCAATAAAGTTTGAACACAACTGGATATACCCACTTGACCAGTATTGTAGTGTTTTTAAATTTTGCAGGGCAGCAAATTTCATAGCTGTCTGTTCTTAGAATTTATGCTAATAAAAGTTATTTTTTAAAATACTTACATCAGAATAAAACACTTTTTCCTACCAAGGTGGGTTATTTCTTTGACTATTAATAATAATGCCTATGCACAACTATCTGTATTGACCCATTGATATCAAGATTCTAGCACAAGGTCTACAGCTAGAAAAATATTTTCCTTATATAACACAATTCTCACATCTTTTGTATACACTAAAGGTACGGTTAGATAGATAGAACCAAGAGAGAGCTGTGTCACAGATGCAGAAGTATTGGAGGGTATGGAGCAAAAGAGGGTGGTCAACAGTATCAAAGGCTGCAGACAGATCAAGGAGGATAAGAAGAGAGAAGTGGCCTCTTGATTTTGCAGTAAGTAGGTCGTTGGTAACCTTAACAATTGCTGTCTCTGTTGAGTGAAGGGGGTGAAATCTAGATTGCAGTGGGTCAAGGAGAGAGTTTAATGTAAGGAAATGGGAAAGACGAGCAAATAATAGGTTTTCAAGAAGCTTTGATGCAAGAGGTAGTAGGGAAATAGGGTGGTAGTTGGATGAGGAGGTTGGATCGAGAGAAGGTTTTTTGAGGATAGGTGTAACTAATGCATGCTTAAGAGATGTGGGAACTATACCAGTGCTGAGGGAGAGGTTGAAGATGTGTGGACTGTGAATATAGGTGTAATGGTAGAAGAGAGGGAGGTGAGTAGTTGTGAGGTGAAGGGGTCGAGGGGACAGGTAGTGAGGTGAGAGGATAGTATAAGGGCAGAAACTTCATCCTCTGTAACAGGGGCAAAAGAGCTAAATTAATGGCTATGTGGGTTTTGGATGATTGTGAGCTTTTGAGAGGGTGGGAGACCGGTAATATGTTGAGAGCTGATATCAGTTCTGATGGAGTCGATTTTGTTGTTGAAGTAGCTGCCAAAATCTTGGGCTGAGAGAAAAGTTGTGGTGGGAGGTGGGGGTGGGCAGAGAAGAGTATTGAATGTGGAGAACAGAAGTTTTGGGTTTGAAGAAAGAGTAGAGATAAGAGTAGAGAAGTAATGTTGCTTATATAGATTAAGGGCAGAATAGTAAGAGTTCAAGATGAACTTATAGTGAAGAAAGTCAGCAGAACTCCAAGATTTCCTCCAGTGTAGCTCAGCAGTACGGGAACATCTGCGTAGGTACTGTGTCAGAGGAGTATGCCAGGGCTGAGGATGAGTGTATGTTTTCCAAGCTATGGTAGGTGGGGCCAGGTTATCAAGGACCGATGTAAGGGTGGAGTTATAGTGGCAGATGGATTCATCAGGACAGGAAAAGGAGGGGATGAAAGAGAGAAGAGGTTCGAGAGAGCTAGCAAGCTGTTGCTGATCTAATGAATTGATTCTTCTGTAAAGTTTAGTGTGAGGGGTAGAAGGAGGGAGAGTTGTAGGGAGGGAGGTGATGGTACAAGTGAGGAGGTGGTGGTCAGAAAGAGGAAAAGGTGAGTTTGTGAAGTTTGAGATAGTACATTGATAACTGAAAATCAGATCAAGGGAGTGACCATCTTTGTGAGTTGGAGATTCAGTCCATTGTCTTTGGGAAATATACGTATGAGTGCTGCCAGCATTGCTGCAGAGGTTGAAGGGGTGGGGGGTTAGCTTGTAAGTGCTCAGACCATACGCTGCACACTGCATCAATTTGGTCTGCATGGCTGTCATCCCAGAAGGAAGCCTCTTCTAAAGATGATACACAAGAAAGCCGGCAAACAGTATGCTGAAGACAAGCAGGCTAAGGACATGGATTACTGGAACCATGTCCTGTTGTCTGATGAGACCAAGATAAACTTATTTAGTTCAGATGGTGTCAAGCGTGTGTGGCGGCAACCAGGTTAGGAGTAAAAAGACATGTGTGTCTTGCCTACAGTCAAGCATGGTAGTGGGAGTGTCATGATCTGGGCCTGCATGAGTGCTGCCGACACTGGGGAGCTACAGTTCATTGAGGGAACCATGAATGCCAACATGTACTGTGACAAACTGAAGCAGAGCATGATCCCCTCCCTTCGGAGACTGGGCTGCAGGGCAGTATTCCAACATGATAACGACCCCAAACACACCTCCAAGATAACCACTGCCTTGCAAAAGAAGCTGAGAGTAAAGGTGATGGACTGGCCAAGCATGTCTATAGACCTAAACCCTATTGAGCGTCTGTGGGACATCCTCAAGCGGAAGGTGGGGGAGCGCAAGGTCTCTAACATCCACCAGCTCCGTGATGTCATCATGGAGGAGTGGAAGAGGACTCCAGTGGCAACATGTGAAGCTCTGGTGTACTCTATGCCCAAGAGGGTTAAAGGGACAGTAAAGTCAAAACTAAACTTTCATGATTCAGATAGGGCATGTCATTTTAAACAACTTTCCAATTTACTTTTATCATCAAATTTGCTTTGTTCCCTTGGTGGTATATTTGAAAAGCTAAACCTAGCTAGGCTCAAACTGATTTCTAAACAGTTGAAAACCGCCTCTTAGCTCAGAGCATTTTGAAAGTTTTTCACAGTTAGACTGTGCTAGTTCACATGTGTCATATAGATAACATTGTGCTCACTCCCGTGAAGTTATTTAGGAGTCTTCACTGATTGACTACACTGCATGTCTGTCAAAGGCACTTAGATAGGGAGGCTGTCTGCAAAGGCTTAGATACAAGGTAATCACATAGGTAAAAAGTATATTAATATAACTGTGTTGGTTATGCAAAAACGGGGAATGGGTAATAAAGGGATTATCTATCTTTTTAAATAAGAACATTTTTGGTGTAGACTGTCCCTTTAAGGCAGTGCTGGAAAATAATTCACACTTTGGGCCCAATTTGGACATTGGAGCCCTTTGCAGTTAAGTAGATGAAAACATGGAGAAGCATATTTATGCAATATTCATATTTAAAGGGACAGGAAACCCCAACATTTTCATTCATGATTTGGATAGAACATACAGTTTTAAACAACTTTCCAATTTAGTTCTATTATCAAGTATGCTCCATTCTCTTGTTATTCTTTGATGAAGGAACAGCATTACACTACTGGCAGCTAGCTGAAAACATCTAGTTAGCCAATCACAAGACTAATATGTGCAGGCACCAATCAGCAACTAGCTCCCACTATTATAGGATATGTGCATATTATTTTTTTAACAAGGGATACCAAGGGAACGAAGCACATTTGAAAATAGAAGTGAATTTAAAAGTGTGTTAAAATGACATGCTCTGTCTGGATCCTGCAAGTTTAATTTTGAATTTCCTAACCCTTTAATAAAATGCTATATTGTGTATTCACTGCAAATATTTCACATTCCAAAGTTCTGCACATAGCAGACTATGTTCTATATATTTTTAAATATATATTCCTTTATATATATCTGTATATATCTATACAAATATATATATATATATATATATATATATATATATATATAAATATATATCGCACCAAAATACTATATATATACTAGTCCTAAAGCCCTTTCACATGGGCCATTTTTTGCAGTACATTGGTCCCACCACTTGCTCTCTCTCCCTCCCCCTCTCTTTTGCTCTCTCTTTCCCCCTCTCTTTTGCTCTCTCTCCCCCTCTCTTTTGCGCTCTCTCGCTCCACCTCTCTTTTGCTCTCTCTCCCCCCTCTGTTTTGCTCTCTCTCCCCCCTCCTTTTTGCTCTCTCTCTCCCCTCTCTTTTGCTCTCTCTCCCCCCTCTCTTTTGCGCTCTCTCTCTCCCCCTCTCTTTTGCGCTTTCTCGCTCCCTTCTATTTTTGCGCTCTCTCCCCATCTCTTTTGCGCTCTCTCCCCCTCTCTTTTGCGCTCTCTCTCCCCCTTCTCTTTTGTGCTCTATCTCTCCCCCTCTCTCTTGTGCTCTCTCCCCCTCTCTTTTGGGCTCTCTTGCTCCACCTCTCTTTTGCTCTCTCTCCCCCTCTCTTTTGCTCTCTCTCCCCCCTCTCTTTTGCTCTCTCCCCCCTCTCTTTTGCTCTCTCCCCCCTCTGTTTTGCGCTCTCTTTCTCCCCCTCTCTTTTGCACTCTCTCCCCTCTCTCTTTTGTGCTCTCTCCCCTCCTCTCTTTTGTGCTCTCTCTCTCCCCTCTCTTTTGCACTCTCTTTCTCCCCTCTCTTTTGCGCTCTCTCTCCCCCTCTCTTTTGCACTCTCTCTCTCCTCCTCTATTTTTTGCTCTCTCCCCCTCTATTTTGCGCTCTCTCTCCCCCCTCTCTTTTGCACTCTCTTTCTCCCCTCTCTTTTGCGCTCTCTCTCCCCCTCTCTTTTTGCTCTCTCTCTCTCTTCCTCCTATTTTGTGCTCTCTCTATCCCCCCTCTATTTTGCGCTCTCCCCCCTCTCTTTTGCGCTCTCTCTCCCCCTCTCTTTTGCGCTCTCTCTCCCCCTATCTTTTGCGCTCTCTCTCCCCCTCTCTCTTGTGCTCTCTCTCCCTCTCTTTTGCCCTCTCTCGCTTCACCTCTTTTTTGGCTCTCTCGCTCCACCTCTCTTTTGCTCTCTCTCCCCCTTCTCTTTTGCTCTCTCTCTCTCTCCCCCTTCTCTTTTGCTTTCTCCCCCTCTCTTTTGAGCTCTCTTTCCCCCTCTCTTTTGCGCTCTCTCTCTCCCCTCTCTTTTATGCTGTCTCTCTCCCCTCTCTCTTTTGCGCTCTCTCCCCCTCTCTTTTACGCTGTCTCTCGCCCATCACTCTTACGCTGTCTCTCTCCCCTCTCTCTTTTGTGCTCTCTCCCCCCTCTCTTTGTCGCTCTCTCCCTCTCTTTTGCGCTCTCTCTCTCCCCCTCTCTTTTGTGCTCTCTCTCTCTCCCACTCTCTTTTGCACTCTCTCTCCCTCCCCCTCTCTTTTGCTCTCTCTCCCCCTCTCTCTCTCCCCTCTCCCCCACCCCTTTTGCTCTCTCTCCCCCCCTCTTTTGCTCTCTCTTCCACTCTCTATTGCTCTCTCTCCCCCTCTCTTCTTTTGCTCTCTCTTCCCCTTTCTTTTGCTCTCTCTCTTTCCCCCTCTTATTTTCTCTCTCCCCCTCTCTTTTGCGCTCTCTCTCCGCTCTATTTTTGCGCTCTCTCTCTCCCCTTCTCTTTTGTGCTCTCTCTCTCCCCCTCTCTTTTGCGCTCTCTCTCTCCTCCCTCTCTTTTGCGCTCTCTCTATCCCCCCTCTCTCTTGTGCTCTCTCCCCCTCTCTTTTGGGCTCTCTTGCTCCACCTCACTTTTGCGCTCTCTTGCTCCACCTCTTTTTTGCTCTCTCTCCCCCCTCTCTTTTGCTCTCTCTCCCCCCTCTCTTTTGCTCTCTCCCCCCTCTCTTTTGCTCTCTCCCCCCTCTCTTTTGCTCTCTCTCTCCCCCCTCTCTTTTGCGCTCTCTTTCTGCCCCTCTCTTTTTCACTCTCTCCCCTCTCTCTTTTGCGCTCTCTCCCCCTCTCTTTTGTGCTCTCTCTCTCCCCTCACTTTTGCACTCTCTCCCCCTCTCTTTTGTGATCTCTCTCTCCCCTCGCTTTTGCACTCTCTTTCTCCCCTCTCTTTTGCGTTCTCTCTCCAGCTCTCTTTTGCGCTCTCTCTCCTCCTCTCTTTTGCGCTCTCTCTCTCACCCTCCATTTTGCGCTCTCTCTTCCCCTCTCTTTTGCGCTCTCTCTCCCCCCTCTCTTTTGCACTCTCTTTCTCCCCCTCTCTTTTGCACTCTCTCCCCCCTCTCTTTTGTGCTCTCTCTCTCCCCTCTCTTTTGCACTCTCTTTCTCCCCTCTCTTTTGCGCTCTCTCTCCCCCTATCTTTTGCACTCTCTCTCCCCCTCTCTCTTGTGCTCTCTCTCCCTCTCTTTTGCCCTCTCTCGCTTCACCTCTTTTTTGGCTCTCTCACTCCACCTCTCTTTTGCTCTATCTACCCCCTCTCTTTTGCTCTCTCCCCCCTCTCTTTTGCTCTCTCTCTCCCCCCTCTCTTTTGCTTTCTGTCCCCCCTCTCTTTTGCTCTCTCTCTCTCCCCCCTCTCTTTTGCTTTCTCCCCCTCTCTTTTGCGCTCTCTCCCCCTCTCTTTTACGCTGTCTCTCGCCCCTCTCTCTTACGCTGTCTCTCTCCCCTCTCTCTTTTGTGCTCTCTCCCCCCTCTCTTTGTCGCTCTCTCCCTCTCTTTTGCACTCTCTCTCCCTCTCTCTTTTGCGCTCTCTCTCTCCCCCCTCTCTTTTGTGCTCTCTCTCTCCCACTCTCTTTTGCACTCTCTCTCCCTCCCCCTCTCTTTTGCTCTCTCTCCCCCTCTCTCTCTCCCCTCTCCCCCACCCCTTTTGCTCTCTCTCCCCCCCTCTTTTGCTCTCTCTTCCACTCTCTATTGCTCTCTCTCCCCCTCTCTTCTTTTGCTCTCTCTTCCCCTTTCTTTTGCTCTCTCTCTTTCCCCCTCTTATTTTCTCTCTCCCCCTCTCTTTTGCGCTCTCTCTCCCCTCTATTTTTGCGCTCTCTCTCTCCCCTTCTCTTTTGTGCTCTCTCTCTCCCCCTCTCTTTTGCGCTCTCTCTCTCCTCCCTCTCTTTTGCGCTCTCTCTATCCCCTCTCTCTCTTGTGCTCTATCCCCCTCTCTTTTGGGCTCTCTTGCTCCACCTCACTTTTGCGCTCTCTTGCTCCACCTCTTTTTTGCTCTCTCTCCCCCCTCTCTTTTGCTCTCTCTCCCCCCTCTCTTTTGCTCTCTCCCCCCTCTCTTTTGCTCTCTCCCCCCTCTCTTTTGCTCTCTCTCTCCCCCCTCTCTTTTGCGCTCTCTTTCTGCCCCTCTCTTTTTCACTCTCTCCCCTCTCTCTTTTGCGCTCTCTCCCCCTCTCTTTTGTGCTCTCTCTCTCCCCTCACTTTTGCACTCTCTCCCCCTCTCTTTTGTGCTCTCTCTCTCCCCTCACTTTTGCACTCTCTTTCTCCCCTCTCTTTTGCGTTCTCTCTCCAGCTCTCTTTTGCGCTCTCTCTCCTCCTCTCTTTTGCGCTCTCTCTCTCACCCTCCATTTTGCGCTCTCTCTTCCCCTCTATTTTGCGCTCTCTCTCCCCCCTCTCTTTTGCGCTCTCTCTCTCTCCCCTCTCTTTTGTGCTCTCTCCCCCTCTCTTTTGTGCTCTCTCTCCCCTCACTTTTGCACTCTCTTTCTCCCCTCTCTTTTGCGTTCTCTCTCCCCCTCTCTTTTGTGCTCTCTCTCTCCTCCTCTCTTTTGCGCTCTCTCTCTCACCCTCTATTTTGCACTCTCCCCCCTCTCTTTTGTGCTCTCTCTCCCCCCTCTCTTTTGCGCTCTCTCTCCCCCTATCTTTTGCGCTCTCTCTCCCCCTCTCTCTTGTGCTCTCTCTCCCTCTCTTTTGCCCTCTCTCGCTTCACCTCTTTTTTGGCTCTCTCGCTTCACCTCTCTTTTGCTCTCTCTACCCCTTCGCTTTTGTTCTCTCCCCCCTCTCTTTTGCTCTCTCTCTCCCCCCTCTCTTTTGCTCTCTCTCTCCCCCCCTCTTTTGCTCTCTCTCCCCCCTCTTTTTTGTTTTCTCCCCCTCTCTTTTGCGCTCTCTCTCCCCCTCTCTTTTGCGTTCTCTCTCTCCCCCTCCCTTTTGCGCTCTCTCTCCCCCTCTCTTTTGCGCTCTCTCTCTCCCCCTCTCTTTTACGCTGTCTCTCTCCCCTCTCTCTTTTGCACTCTCTCCCTCCTCTCTTTTGCGCTCTCTCCCTCTCTTTTGCGCTCTCTCTCTCCCCCTCTCTTTTGCGCTCTCTCTCTCCCCTCTCTCTTTTGTGCTCTCTCCCGCTCTCTTTTGTGCTCTCTCTCCCTCCCCTCTCTTTTGCTCTCTCTCCCCCTCTCTCTCTACCCTCTCCCCCACCCCTTTTGCTCTCTCGCCCCCCTCTTTTGCTCTCTCTCCTACTCTCTATTGCTCTCTCCCCCTCTCTTCTTTTGCTCTCTCTCTTTCCCCCTCTTATTTTCTCTCTCCCCCTCTCTTTTGCTCTCTTTCTCTCCCCCTCTCTCTTCCCTCTATTTTGCTATTTCCCCTCTCTTTTTCTCTTTCCCCTCTATTTTGCTCTCTCCCTCCTCTTTTTTGCTCTTTCCCCTCTCTTTTGCTCTCTCTTACCCTCTCTTTAGCTCTTTCCCATCTCTTTTGCTCTCTCCCCCTCTCTTTCTATCTCCTTCCCCTCTCTCTCTCTTGCGCGCAGCCGCGCGCGGCCCCATCAGCACCCACCCGTACCCACCATGCTCTCCCACGCCCCCGCTCACGTCTGGCAATACCCGCTCACGCCCACTTTTGCCAACCGTCACCGTGCCGCAGCAGATCAGGTAGACTCTAAGGCCAGGTGTGTTTGTCCTCGTGCTGTCTCTACTGCACATGACAGCTTCAGACAAACACACTTGGCCTTTTTTTTTTTTTTTTTACAATCACAACAAGACTTTAATTACATATTATAACATTATACAATAAAATGTATTCTGAAGTTTTCGACACGCTAAAAAGCAGCAGTCATACAATCACTGCTTGTTAACTTTTGATTGCAGGCTTGCATAAGCAAGCCTGCACTGATAAAGCCCTGATGCTGCTTATGTAGCTTCATAATCTATGAAGTCCTCATACTACATCCCTTGGTCTTTTTTTTTTTTTTTTTTTTTAAATAATTTTTTATTGAGATTTCAAATAAATACAACAAAAGACTTTTGTCCATTTACATTAACAGAGGCTACACATAGTATATGCAAGTTGATATGGCATATAATAAACTTTACAACACGTTTGTGAGACTGAGGCATAGGCATCTGTAACAACTCTCTTGTAGGAAACAGAGTAACGTTTTCAATTGTAGTATTATAAATGACATATTTGTTGAACAACCAATAGATAAGCGAATGGACTAGATTTAGTGAAATCTCTTTTCTTTTTTAAATAAAGTTAGTAGTTAGAATGTAATGATGTATAAGAAGAGTAAATTGGGGGAGAGGGATATCAGCAGGCAAGAGCTGCTCGAAAATTATAGGGGTAAGGGGGGCGTGTCCAGATTTTATCATGATGGGGTTTATTAAGGAGTTTATCTTGGGGTCCCTATAGAGCTAATGTAATGCGTAAGTAGAGGGCTGAGAGGGATACCACATGATATATAGAACCACGTTCTGTTAAAACATCAAGAAAGAGTAATGTGAGTTGTTGCTTGGGAGATGCCAGAGGTATGGATTTTGGCATGGTACAGTGGATACACACAATAATAACCATATATCTAGATCATAATGAACGTATACAAATATAACATTAACACATTAAGGAAATATATATATAAACAAAACCTTAAAACCTTGTTGTTTTTCCCCAAAATATGTCCCTTAAAGGGTAAGTTAAGTTTTGACTAGCCTCTAAGAACTTGCCAAACTATTGCTATAGGCAAGAGGGGCTATAATATGAGCATCACAAAGTAGTGTGAGGAAGAGATATGGAACTCAATTAGTTAGGGGGTCACTAATTCTGGGAGTGGAAAGTAGAGGTTATATTCTACAGTGGGTTATCCAGGTTATGAATATGGACCTAGTAATTGATATAGAGGGCCCAAGAGTAGCATGGTAAGGGATTGCTCATTAAAGGGCATCCTAATGGTTAGGTGTGTAAGACTTCCCAGACTAAAGGTTCCTTTCAACAACTATATATTCGAGGTAGGTATATGGAGGATAGCTAACTAATAGGAAATTCTGAGTGAAAGTTTCCTGTAAATGGGAGTAACCTAAAGACTTATCAAAAGTGTGGGCTATGGCTGTAGGAGCAAATTATTCACCTAAATAACATCATAAAGACTAAAAGATATAGCATATTTAACTACTCTGTCTATTACTTGGATATCAAAACTGTTATCAAGATATATTGCTCTTAGTAGAATTCTTAATAGAGTTATTTCAGGGTGCCCACATCGCCCAAATTATACATTAGGGCTAAAGTGAAGTTACATCAGATTCCAACCTCCCCAAGTGTATAACAAAGGTCCGTTGTCTGTATGCTAAGCAATATTCCAGAAGTAAAGGAGTTGATAATAGTATGTATCTCCTATGTAGACTCCCTGAATCTGACTAATATAAAGTATAGCTTATGAGATTACATAGTGGACTAGAAACAGTGGCTTATAACAGTACTACATGTATGGCGAAAGTGCATTGCTATAGTCCAATAGCTTTGTAAAAAAAAATTAAAAAAAAATATATATATATATACATACATACACATACATATATATATATATATATATATATATATATATATATATACATATACATACATATATACATAGACATATAAAAGTAGTCATTATATTATAAATGTTGAGTACCCTCTGTATACTAAATAATAATGTAATGACATTATGTGCAAGAGCGTAGTAAGATTAAGATGTCCAGATTAGGGAAAAAGGGCAATAAACATCAGTGACTACTGTGTTATGACTACTAAATGTAGTCAGTATATATCAAAATATAAGCAATTTGAGTTCTTAAGAGTGCCTTTGTGTCTTAGCTGTTAAAATGACCATTTCAACCCTGTGTTCCCTTTGCACTAACATCTAGATATAAAGAATCCAAAGAAGAGGAGATATTGGAGTGAGATAACTCGTAGGTGTCGGCTATAGCTCTCATTCAGGCGTTAGCATGCTGTCTCGGCCGCAGACAGAGTGCTTAATAGGGGAAACAGTAAAATATAAACCAACAACATAGATATATCCCAAACATTTAAAACTCAGTATGCTGGACGTATAGAGAGTATTGAGCCTGTATTAATGAGATAGTTAGATATTACTGCAATAAAAGGCAAACTGGGGCTAAGTAATATGGCATTTCTCTGTTAAGGTCCAAAAATATGAAGCAATGCACTTTACAAATAGAATTCAGGTGGAAATAAAACCCATGCAATTATAACACAACTATATAACAACTAAACCTTAGTAGATGATACATGAAAATAAACTGTCCACTATTCTTTTGGGAAAACTGCAGTATGAGAGCACATAATCAGAGCCAGTGTCCAGCATAATAGACAGGAAGCAGTCCCTGATTCTTTGCAGGTAGTCTCCATTTTGTTATCCTACCCCGGTTTTCAGAGACTTCATATAAACTTGATAGGGGACCGTCATGGAGAACATGTTTAGCACCAAGGATTTCCCTATTGTAGCCATAAAGAGCGTTACACTTCACTCAACTTTCAGGGAGATTTTGCATCTGGGGAGCCAAGAAATATGTAAAATGGCTCTGTATGTGTCCCACTGTCCCATGTCACTTTTCATCTGAATGACTGTGGCTAGCTTGGTGGAAGGGATAGTCAATTCACTGACCAGCCTGTTAGGTGTTTGTTTATTCATGGTCGCATTCGATACCTTTGTGTCTGCTAATGCGTCCTCATCAGAGACAGAACAGTATATCCTTGCTTCCACTACTCTGCACCGTCCTTGGTCTTCTTCACGCTGAGTCGGTGCTCTCCATCTATCCTGGGTTTGCGGTACAAGTGCCACCATCGGGGATCGTCGCTCAGGTCCCAAGACATCACTCCGGGTAAGACTTTCACCAGCATCGTCAGGATGCGGCATATCGGGAGAGACTTTATCTCCGTGCTGGCTGGACGCCATTTTCAGTATGCGCAGGCAGGTCTTGTGGTGGTAATCTAAGCGGCTGCTTAATTCTGTCAATAAAATGGCAACTTGCTCCATGATAGGGAGTCAGATAGGTGCTGAATATGGTCTAGCTTGCAGTAAAGTACAGCGGTTGGACGTTAGAGACAGCTTTACCCAGATTACTCCAGGAGGGGTGTTAGATGAATATTAGGCCGCCACCGCGACCTCTAACAGTCCAGTGTAGAGCCCCAGCTTAATCGAAAATTCCAAAAATGAGCTCTAGATTTATACAGATTCTGTAGTAACTTCTGAAATTAGTATTCTGTGTCCAGAATGCGTGGGATAGTTGAAGACATTTGGCATATTATCAGGTTTTAGTCTGGAGCCACTAACTTATGTGACCGATCATGGCCGTTGCCAAGACACGCCCCCCACACACTTGGCCTTTTATATTATAGGATATATAAATATTTATTTATGAATAAATAGAGCATGTTCTTGTATGTAAAGAACATTAGAATGTGAAATATTCATATTTTCATGTCAGGTTAGCACACAGGAAAATATGCGTTCGGGTTTGCACGCGAATAGGGTGCACTTTTTTTGCTCTATTGACTTCTATGGGGGAATATGTCAATGGGCAAACAATATTCTAAGTTGTACTTTTCAGGCTAGCACTCGAGCGAAAACAGTTTACTTTTAACTCATAATATAAGAGCAACCCGGGGAGCGCAAAAATATTTACTTCTAGCGCAGTTAACACTCGAGAGGGAGCGTTAATTATCGATCCTTTTGTACTCTGGGTCTATAACTGCAAACCAAGGACAAGCTATAGATTGTCCTTTGCTAGCAATAGGGCCACTGTCTCCCTGGAACTGTCAAATGTTCTTGACACAGATCAAACCATGTCTGAAATTTAAAGTGAAGGTCAAGGTGTCTCGCTCATGTTTTTATATTCCTTTTAAAAAAATAGCTGAACCTTCATTCATCATTTTTTAACAATCCTATGTAAAAAAATCTTAATTTTTACCTTCTAAATGTCCTCTGTTAACGCTCTATCCTCCGCCCGCCATTTTCTATAAGTGATTGACAGGCTAGTTCTATTCAATCGTCCAATGGCCATTTTCCCCCCCGGGGGAATGAAGCTTCTACTCTAAACTTCACTCAGTTGTTCTGGGCATGCGTTAAAGTTCCAACATCGCAGTGAGTTTCTCATGCTCGTTCATGAGACGTGCATGCATAGTCTGACTTTGTACATGAAGAATGAAGTAATGAAGAATAGGATTATATATTGATGAATGACAGACTATATAAGCAAGAGAAAAATGTCAATACTTAGCATTTTATACTAATATATTGGCCAAAAGTTTTAAAATTAATATCGGAACAGACATGCGCATGCGCAGATGATTGGGAGATTATTGTGAACGCGATTGGTGCCAACATAAATAGCGGGTGGGACTGCTCGCTATGTCACAACTAGAAAACAAGGAAGTGGTGCGGGGGAGGAGTTGCTGTAAGGTACGGGACTTAATTTATATAATATTTTATTAAAATCTAAATGAGATAAACATAAAAATAAGGTAGCAACTACTTATCTGTAATATGACTCAATGCATTGCGGTAGTCGATTGGTGGAAAATTCACCTTCACTTTAAGGGACATTAATTAAACTCAACAAATGTATATCATGCAAATGAAAGAATATTAGTTAAACATTTTAAAAATATTTTTGCAATATATTACTATTTATTTCCCCCAAAATTTAAGTCAGACAATTGTGTATTTATTAAGATTTTACTAACAGGAAGTACTTGAGTATTGGTCAGTGCAGGAATAGTCTTTTGTCTTAAAAATAAAAAAATAAAAATTCACTGTAATATATAATAAAATAACTGTTAAAATTACAATGAAAAAATAACTGTTAGAGAAACAATAAAAAAATGATGACTTTAATGTCACTTTAATGATCTTGTCATGTGTAGGCGTACCATCATTTTTAGACGTGAAACTGGGACCACCTGGTGCAGTGCCATTGGGGGTGTGGTCAGGGGAGTAGTCGAGGGGGCAGGGCGATTGCCTACCGGAACTAATTTTCCAGAGAGTAAATTAATCTGTGATCACTGCCTATCACAAAGGGCAGCTTTTGCTAAGCAGTTCCCAAGAATGCGTTCTATCTGCACAAGCTCATTATTACACAGCATTCTACCATATAATATGCCAGGCGGGAAATGTCCCCATTACAGAGCAGCACCTGATGCACATATAACAGAGGTAATGTGTAACTTACAACAGGCACTTACCTAGTACACAGACTCCGCACACATGTGAACACTTAACCCAGAAGTGAACTGCTAAGGCAAAGGTCTTATAACAAGATGGAGGTGCTCTGTAACTGTTGCTATGGAAACCACTAAGCATACAGTAGAAATGTTTTCTAATGTTCACCTAGCTTTATTGTAAACATAAGATACCCGTGCACTGTACACACAGGATAAATAATGTTACATATATAGCTATTAACACAGTGTATGCTACTGAACGAATGTGGCTGCTGCTATAGCAATGCCTGCTCAGTGACCAGCAGTAGCCCTTGGCTTGCAGCCTGATGCTCATTATGTGACCACAGAGCCAGGTGTTCCAGGAGAATACCCTGCCCTAGTCACTGGCACTGCTGGGGTTAAACTGTCATCCAGGGTGGACTGTTAGTTTCTTGCTACCATGGCAACTGCATGTCCCATAGTGCTTTGTACCGCATATGCTGCTGAAGCTCACACTGGCCGCATATCTGTGCTGACGTCACTCACTTCTGCGCTATTCAGCGCTGCGCTACTTAATTTCACAGTGCCATTGACTGTAAACAAATTTTGTCAGGCAGTAAGTAAGGCACATAGACAGAATGGACCCCAAAATGTATTTTTTAAAAAGACAGCAAACAGAAATACCGAACTGTCTGGTCAAATACCGGACACCTGGCAAACTGGGACAGAATGAACAATCAGGTGGGACACTGAGACAGCACCTCCAAACAGGGACAATCCCAGTCAAACTGGGACTTCTGGTAAGCCTAGTCATGTGGTTCAGGAATCATTTACCTCTACTTCAAAGCAATGCTGTTTGTTTTGTAAACTCCTGGCCAGCTCTTTTATTACTATGCTGGCTTCTGTTAATTAGCCTGTATTTTGATGTCGTTTTTAGACTGTAGGATTTAGAGAGGAGCTGATTAACTGTTTTATGTCTGTCTGAGCCTCTAAAAAGGTTTATGTTCCTTTGGCACAATATGAGCCGATTAAGCTATGTGGAAAAAAAAAGAAGAAAAAAAAAACTTTATTCCCTCACTGCCAGGCCTCTGTTTTATTGTCAGTGTCTAGCTGTGGTGGGGGGTAATTGAGTGTACTGCCCTTTTAGTTACAAATAAAAACAAAAATAAAAAGTATTGCATTTGTGCAGTTAATTATAAGGTGCCCTCATTATTACAATATGTGTATTTCTAATTGAACAGTGGATGGCTGAGTCTGACAGTATGAGTATAGGGAAGTACAGAGCATGGTAATGTGTGGTAAGATGGTGGGCACGGGCAATATCTGACTCCGTTCATCACCAGATGCAGTTGCTTACAAGCCCTGGACTCAGGTGTAGGCAAGTGGGTGATGGTGCATTCGGATGACAAGGGACAGGCCCAATTAATATCACAAGTGTAAATTTATGAAATTAAAATGATGTTGTATTTACTTTCTATAAACTGATGGATAACAGCCAAATGCATTATTACCGCAAGGCATAATGGTTGGAAGGCAGAGCTGTGACTATACTTTATTCCTCTATTATCCGTCCTCAGCGAGTCACAGGAGAACACCTGAGCTCAGCGATAACGATGTAATATTAGCTAGGAACTAGTTCACTGCTTCCCCCTTGCCGGTGTTATTTTTCTCTTACTTAGCTGGAAACATTCAGAATTTTGCAGAAGCCTAAAGGATTTTATCTCTAGAGTATGAGGGAGTAAACAGGGCAAAGGAGTCAAAACACCCTGATGTTTCATATGATCCACTGGGAAATCTAACTATGGTCATGGGAGAAAAAGAGCGGTTACTTAAAGCAAGTGAGACCTGTCTGTTATATATGTTACCCTCTGAATTTATTTAACTTTCCTTGCAGGGAAATACCTCAGCTGGCAGCTGATATCATGAATCCACCACATTTTAAATTATTCTTTTTCCAGACCAGTAATAAAATATGTTTGTGCCTATTCAACCATCTAAAAGTGTTCCCTCCACGTCAGTTATAATTTTAATTGTATATTACAGAACCATATAGAAACATAATATGTGTATAAATAATAATCATTTCTTTACATTGCAGGATCATTTGCCTGTAGTTCATTTACAACATAGGAATATGAATACAATCACTAATATTGTTATAAAATAATTATGGGGACATAGAAGTCAAATTTAAACTTATAAGATTCAGATATCATGTATAATTAAAGGGATATCATGTATAATTAAAGGGATATGAAACCCAAAATGTTTTTGATTCAGACAAAGGGGCATATTTATTAAGCTCTGTATGGAGCTTGATGCCCCGTGTTTCTGGCGACCCTTCAGGCTCGCCGGAAACACAAGTTAGGAAGCAGCGGTCTAAAGACCGCTGCTCCATAACCTGTACGCCTGTTCTGAGGCGGCAGACAGACTTCGCCAGAAATCGATCGGGTTGATTGGCACTCCCTGCTAGCGGCCGATTGGCCGTGAATCTGCAGGGGGCGGCATTGCACCAGCAGTTCACAAGAACAGCGGACATGATCTGCTATATCGGATCATGTCCGCTCGCACTATGATAATTTGGTCCCAAAGAATACAATTTTAAAAAAGATTCCAATTTACTCCTATTATCAAATTTAATTTGTTCCTATGGTATACTTTGTTGAAGAGATATCCAGGTAGGTATCTGGAGCACTACATGGCAGGAAATAGCGCTGCCATCTTTTGCTTTTGAAAATGGGTAACATTCTTGCAAAACTGCTGCCATATAGTGTTCCAGAGACATGCACCCCCCTGAGTTTATATCCCTGCTTTTCAACAAAGGATACCAAGTGATTAAGGAAAATGTGATAATAGAAGTACATTAGGAAGTTGTTTAAAATTGTAACAAGTTAAAACTACCTAGGTAGGCTGTGGAGTGTGCACAAAGTGTCTTGAACACTATATTGCAGCAGTGTTTTTATTTCAATATCGCGACCATGCTAACTTAGGCGATGTAGTACTAGTTGAAAGTAAACGCGACCGCTCGAGCACAAACTAAATCTGCGCTTGTCAGATTAGTGTGACTGACCTTGAGAGAAGGTTTGGGGCTAAAATAAAAGTTGCACCAGACACAACATAAATACATTAAAATAAACAGCTGCACTCATATAAACACTATCTTATAAAAATATTATTAATAATGATTTATAATGGTTGAAAGGTACATGGTATAAAAAAGCTCATTAAATACTAGTTGTATAATTTAGCCATACTGATTGCTTAAAGTAATAGGAGAGTCAAATTGAGGGTCAGGTTACAAGTGGAGCGGAATTTAACGCTCCCGCACAAACTCTGCTCGAAGTAAGCTTTCTGCGCGTGTCGGTTAATGTTTGTATTACAAGCTGAAAGTTAAATATTTTTGCTCGTACGCGATAACCCGATGCACGCAAAAAGCTGAAGTTAGGATATCGCTCATGCGTTAACGTATTCACCCATAGAAGTCAATGGAGCAAAGAAAAATGTGTAAAAAAAAAAACACCCTATATACTCTGTATATATCTATACTAATATATAATCATAGAGCGAGAAAGGTATAGATATATATTCTACCAAATAAAAACCAGAGATATGTAGAAATATGTATTTATGAATAAATAGAACATATTCTCAAATGCAATAATCGGGCATGAAAAATATTAATATTTCCCATTCAAATGTTCTTCACATATAAGAATATGTTCTATTTATTCATAAATACATATTTCTACATATCTCTGGTGTTTATTTGGTAGAATATATATCTATACCTTTCTCGCTCTATGATTATATATTAGTATAGATATATACAGATATATATATAGGAATATATGTTTAAAAATTCTTAGAACATAGTCTGAGAACAATAGATGCAAAAATTGCCTTTTTTAAGAGCAAATCAGTAGTATGCAAAATTAGCTGTTTATTAAAATTAGACAGATAATTTTTCATGCTACTGATTTACTCTTGAAAAAAGCAATTTTATTTGCTGAAACGCGTAGAGCTTTTTAAATATTCTTTTTTAATAAACTTTTATAAAGCTGTATTCCCTTGATGTCTTGCTGGTGGTTCCAATAATTAAACCTGACCTTCACTTGAAATCTTGTGAGTATCTTGCATTTGGCGTCCCCCTTTGTGTGACGTTACTGCGCATAACTGCCAGTGCGCCACTTGTAATCTGGCCCTTCATCTTTAATCTAGCTTTCCAATTGACCTTTCCAATTGTCTTTGATTAAGCAATCAACTAAATTTAGTGGACTCAGCTGACTGCCCTCCCTGCATATATTTCACACTAGTCTGGGCTGTGCATTGCACTGGGCTGTGCATTGTTATAACAACATATGTTCATATTTTCAAAGTGAACATTTTATAAGTGAGGCATTATCAATATAATTATACAAGAATTAAATGAACATTTTATAAGTGAGGCATTATCAATATAATTATACAAGAATTGAACAAGGATTGGGCAAGGGGCAAGACACAAGGCAAGTACTTCATATACCCTTTTGTTTTCTTATGCTATTGCTACTGTAATTCTCTGTCTTCTCACTACTATTCTCACTACTGAAAATCCCTATCTCATCTCATGTCACTCTCCCTCTTGCTTTTACTTACTGCTGGTGACATCTCCCATAATCCGGGTCCCCAACCACTGCCTAGCCATGCACATCCATGTGTACCGTCCCATAGACTCAGAAAACAAAACTCTGCAAACCTTACTCTCATTCCTCTTGTATCGAAAGCCACTACCCCTTTCACTTATGCACTCTGGAACTCTTGCTCTTTTTGCAACAAGCTCTCTTCTATACATGACCTCTTTATCACCCGCTCCT
>NC_069499.1:1013917336-1013927336 GCF_027579735.1 Bombina bombina | reverse complement strand
CCAGAAGTCCACAACAAATTCCAACAAGTGGATTCGGTTTCCAAATGGCTGTAAGAATGATCCTCTCCTCCGATGTGAAATCAGTGATCTGTATAAATTACAAATAGAAAAGGACGACCATTGTGTGTATCGATAGTTCAAAAGACCCCACACATGCAGCCCACTCTAATCCAGGGTACTCACACTTTGGCTGAGCACACCAGTGTGCTTGTGGATACGATCTGGTTATCTGAGCCAACCAGCTTGCTCTTTCACAGGCAGCGTTCTCCTCGCAGCAGCTGTACACCAGCTGTACACCAGCAGACTTTTTGTAACTTCACGGCAGTATGGTAATGAGCACCTTGCTTGATAAGGAATGGCGGACAATGATTTAAAAACACAAAACTTCTTTAATCATTGGTATTAGAAAAATCCTTCATATACAAGCAGGTGGAAAGTGTACACAGATTTAATCTGTGTACACTTTCCACCTGCTTGTATATGAAGGATTTTTCTAATACCAATGATTAAAGAAGTTTTGTGTTTTTAAATCATTGTCCGCCATTCCTTATCAAGCAAGGTGCTCATTACCATACTGCCGTGAAGTTACAAAAAGTCTGCTGGTGTACAGCTGGTGTACAGCTGCTGCGAGGAGAACGCTGCCTGTGAAAGAGCAAGCTGGTTGGCTCAGATAACCAGATCGTATCCACAAGCACACTGGTGTGCTCAGCCAAAGTGTGAGTACCCTGGATTAGAGTGGGCTGCATGTGTGGGGTCTTTTGAACTATCGATACACACAATGGTCGTCCTTTTCTATTTGTAATTTATACAGATCACTGATTTCACATCGGAGGAGAGGATCATTCTTACAGCCATTTGGAAACCGAATCCACTTGTTGGAATTTGTTGTGGACTTCTGGTGATCCATTAGACTATTTATGATAAAATTTGGACTATTTCACTATGCAAATTTATTGAGGTGTCACTTTCTATTATTATCATTATTATTAGCAATTCTTATATAATTATATCTTGATTGCATTCAGTTTGTAGTATTCATCCACACTTAGGTATATTATATTTGTTGTTTTTTGTTTTTTCACGGTGTCACCAGACATACTAGCGCCCTCTTATGTGTTTTTACACATTGGTTTGTTCTTTAGCCATCTGGCAGCAGTGGTGTAATGCATGTTTTTAAAACTCCTATCAGCCTACCTAGGGTTTAAAGAAGTGTTATATATTGTTACAAACACTGCTGCCATAGAATGCTAAAGAGACATGCACACTCTTAAAGTGACATGAAACCCAGTTTTTTTCTTTCATGATTTAGAAAGAGCATGCAATTTTAAACAACTTTCTAATTTACTTCTATTATCTAATTGCTTCATTCTCTTGTCATCCTTTGCTGAAAAACATATCTAGATAGGCTTAGTAGCTGCTGATTGGTGGCTGTACACATAGATGCCTTGTATGATTGTCTTACCTGTGTGCATTGATATTTCTTCAACAAAGAATATCTAAAGACTGAAGCAAATTAGATAATAGAAGTAAATTGTAATGTTGTTTAAAATTGTATTCTCTACCTAAATTCTGAAAGAAAAATTTTGGGTTTAGTGTCCCTTTAAGCTCTTATCAGCCTTCCTAGATTTATTCTTCAACAAAGGACAACAAATAAACAAAGTAAATTTGATAATAGAAGTAAGTTGGAAAGTTGCTTAAAATTGCATAATCTATCTAAATTATGAATGTTAAATTTTGACTTTACTGTCTCTTTAAGGTTGAGTGTATGCTTTTCTTAGTTTCCAACATTTGAGGCAGTTAAAGGAAATAAAATAAAATCACATGCTGCCAAACAATGACACTTTCTGTAACACAGTGGTCTAATAGGAGCCACAAGACTGTTGCTAATGACCCCATAAAATACTGAGTTTCTGACAAACTGTTATTTCATCTTTCAAGAATGTAACTTGTAGCCTTTCCTACAGCAGAGAATATGACTTAACTAGATATTTAAATCTTCCAAGTGGATGTGTCAGTTGTCCTGAGATTTATAAGGTTAGTTTCCCCAATGGTGGCTGAAACAAAGCTGTTGTATTGTGGACCTCTCCACTTCCTGCAATATATATGTATTTATATAATTATATCAGAACAGAAAAACTTTCACATACAATAAAATGTTCACAAATGTTCTGGAGGGAAGTATATTTCAGAGAGAAGTGCCAAAACAAGAGGTCAGCTGCAATATAATGAGTTATTCTTAGTAGAAGTGGTGGGTAGATTGAATAGTTTACAGGAATAGATGGTTAAAGTATAGATTACATGAGTCTCAAGGGTGACTTTAATTACTTATTGAGAGCCTTGTTGTATAACAGTGGCCGAAGAGGGAAGCAAGAGGAGGTAAATTCCCCAGACTTTTACACATCTCCCAGGTACTCCATGGTCATGGGCAGTAAAATCTCATAAATCTAATAACCCCCCTTAAAACCTAAAGGATCATATGACCCCTGGTTTTAAAGAAGATAATCTGCATTTTTATAGTGACTTTAAAGTAGAGATGATGTGACTATTTATTGTAGTTATCTGAGTATACTGATATTGATATGGTTTGGAAAATTGTATTTGCAGACCCTTTGCATAAGTAAAATGCTGCAGCTGAGCAGTAATTTAACCGTGTTTATGCCATATACACAAAGAACAATGATACCCTTTTACTCTTCTTTCTGTTTGCATTATAATTTACTTGTTGAAGATATCAACATTGTATATTTATTGCAAGATGGCCACTGCCATAAAAAATTACACTAAAAATGTCAGGCATTGTGCCCTATGCACACAGTGGCATCCCCAGAAATTTCTTATGGTGGGGGGACTTCCAAAAGGCCCATCAGTGATTTGTGGGAAGTGGGTGGGGCCTTGGCTGGAGGGTGAGACAGGGTGTATTGTGGATGGGGTCTGGTAAGCAATGGACAACATTGGGAGTGTCATAGGTGGGGGTGGGTGTAATGTGGATAGGGCCGGCTTGAGCTGCCATAGTGCCTGGGCAGAGTGGTGGTGGGAAATCACCATTGGGAGAGCACATGGGGACCAGCCGTTTTGCTGGGGGGCTGGTTCTACCCCTAGCCCCCTTGCAATGCCACTCCCTATGTACAATGACACCTCTATAACAACAGCTATTTTGGAAATACCATATTTGTAAAGGCATAAGGCACTTAAACCTTTAATCTCTACTAATTTAGGATTAGGGTTATTGCGCATAGAAGTACCACAGTAATGCTACCGCATATTTCTTTTCAATAATCATTGCATCTATTTAACAGAAAACAGAACACGTTTTATGATTGAAAAAGGGTTACTTCTTTAATTTCACAAATAGTGTTGCCAGGTTCCTGTATTCTACAGGGGCATCCAGTATTTTCACAGGCTTACCAGTCAAGTCTTCACAAAAATAGATTTTGGGGAATCTGTTGGCGCTATACAAATAACCGATAATAATAATAAAAATACTGGACACTTAAATGTTCATGGGCTAGATTACAAGTGGAGCGCTCAATTATTGCACTCCCACAAACTAGCAATATAGGTGTCCAGAGGCCTTTGCCCTCCCTGGAATTTGGCTCCATATAAATAGTCAAGCACACTTTTGCAAGCATACAACTTTACTCACCTATTTATATTCACACCCACTTTTCAGTGATTCACGATCACATTGCAGGCATGCCCCATTAGTAATTTTAGTGGTGCGTGCTTGTGTATGTGTCTGTATGTTTTTTCACATTGGTGTCACATTGACTTCGACAAAAGGTGAGGAGAACCATGCCCTTGAGTAAAATCAGTAGCAGATACACTTTTATACAAACTGTGAGCTACAGTTTTTAAGGCTATCAAGCTTACAATCTAAAGGAGAAAATGATGTATGACACAGAAGGAGAGGGGAGAGAAATCAGACACATTATTTTTGTAGTGTGGTGATTTGAGGATATATGAAAGTTGTAGCAGAAAGAAATAACAGAGCAATTGTGTGTGAGAAAATAGGGGTGCGTCTTGTCATGAGTCAGGTGAAGTGATAATTGCACCTTACATCAAATGAATGAGTGGTTATGTAAATGAGTAAACGATAGGGTGGGGGTGAGAAGAGGGATTAAAGAGAGTCAGTGATGTTACCTTTAAGGGTTTTTAAGTTTTTCTGTGTGCTTGGAGTTTGCAGGGGATGTCTGTCTAGCGTTATGTTGTGAGATGAAAGTGAATATTTGTGAGAAAATGCAGATTTTTATAGTGAGACGGTGTAAGAACAGATAGGGGAGGGTGGGTAACTGATAAAACAAAGGGCGAGATTACATATACGGCGTAGGTTTCAGCGCAATTGCTGAAAACCACGCTGCCCTAAGTTCCTCTCGCAACAACGGGTGAATCACATAAACGGTGCTGGCATATACTGCCGTAAATCGGATAAACCAACGAGGTACAGAAATGTGTGGAAATAGACATTTTTGGAGTCACCAGTGACTTACGGCAGTTTATGATCTGCCAGCATCTAAGTAAAAAACAAAAAAAAGTTAAAACACCCGTAAAATCCTAAACTACCTCACAAAAACTAAACTGACACATCAAAATCCCTATATCCGCCATCCCCCCACATCGCAACTAATAATAAAATGTATTAACCCCTAATCCGCCAACCACCCACAACACAAAGTACCTATCAACCCTAATAACCCCTAAATCGCCATCCCCCACAATGCAAAGTACCTAAATACCCTATTAACCCCTAATCTGCCAACCCCACACAACGCAATCTACCTAATTAAACTATTAACCCCTAATCTGCCAACCCCCCCACAACGCACTTTACCTAATTAAAATATTAACACCTAAACCACCATCCCCTCACAACGCAAGGTATTAATCTAATCACTAAGCCCCCTAACCTAACACCCCCTAAGTTAACCCCAATTACATAAAATAAAAAAAGACTATTTTACGAATAAATTAATTTAAAATTAAAATTAAAAAGCATTACATAAAAAAACAAAAACCTAAGATTAAATTTAAATAAAAAAGCTAAGATTACAAAAAAATAACAAAATCTAAGACTACATAAAAAAATAAACGAAATTTGCCAAAATAAAAAAAATTAAACCTAATCTAATACTCTATGCAGCCTCCAATCAGCAGCTACTGAGTCTATATAGATATGCTTTTCAACAAATGATATTAATAGAATGAAGCAAATTAGATAATAGAATTAAATTGGAAAGTTGCTTTAAATAGTATGCTCTGTCTGAATCATGAAATAAATAAATTTGGGTTTTATGTCACTTTAAAATCTTTTCTGTGGGCTTGGACATATCTGTCTGTAAGTCTGTTGTGACCTTACTAAGCCTCCCTGCCTACCTGCATGCAACCAATGCTTATGCACTTTTGCACAATAAGTGGGAAAGCTGTCAGACACAGTTGCCCGCCTTCAATGTGGTTATGCTGCTGGGAGCCTGTGACTTCCCCCACAGAGACAGAAAACAGGAGTTGTCTGGGTCTAACACAGTGACTGACTCAGTAACTGAAGTGCTGCCCCCTGTCAAGTGCTGCCTGGGTCCTTTGGACCCACTTGGTCCCATGGTTGAGCCGGCCCTGGATAGAAGTCACAGGATTGCCTTGCAACATATCTCAGAACATTTAAAAATAACTTTTTTATAGTTAGCCTTTGTTGAAAAGCTATTCCAGGCATCTACCGTAGCCTTTCTTTAAAAATTGCCCCTGTCTTTCAGTGTAAATGTTTTGTATCATTGCGCTCCTGTAATTTTTTTTCTCACTATTCATAATATGAATAGCCATAAAAATACATTTAAAAATACTACTATAATTATAATTAATAATAATGCTAAAACTATTACTTCTAAATTAGTTTTGTTTTAAATGCCCACACTTAAGATTTGTTTTTTTTTATTTCAAAGCCATTTCTGATGACATCACTTTCTATGATGTGTTTCCCAAAGACCACTTCCTGTGATCTCATCAAATTTGCAAGTTCGCTCGTGCTATGAAATATCAAGTGGCAGATCTGAAAACTGAATGTAACAATGCATCAACCCTTAAGACTAAAGAAATGTAAATTTCCGCTTCAGAAAATAAAAAGTATTTTATAGTAGGAGCAGTTATGATGTGTAACCTGCTTCCCAGGGAAGAAGTCATTGCAGATTCATTGGATACAGTTATAAATGGTTTAGATGCATGTTTGTCTAATAGCAGCATTCATTTTTATAATAGCAGGTGAAAAAAGCCATGGGGGCCTATCTATCAAGCTCTGAACGGAGCTCGAAGGGCGTTGTTTCTGGCAAGTCTTCAGACTCGCCAGAAGCACAAGTTATGGAACAGCGGTCACAAAGACCGCTGCTCTATAACCCTGTTCACCTGCTCTGATGAGGCGGACAGGAATCGCTGGAATTCAACCCGATCGAGTACAATTGGGTTGATTAACACCTCCCTGCTGGCGGCCCATTGGCTGCGAGTTTGCAGGGGGCAGCGTTGCACCAGCAGCTCTTGTGAGCTGCTGGTGCAATGCTGAATACGGAGAGCGTATTGCTCTCCGCATTCAGCGATGTCTTGCGGACCTGATCTGCACTGTCGGATCAGGTCCGCAAGACATTTGATAAATAGGCCCCATGGTATGTACAACTGTCAGATTACTTTGCAAGTAAGTATCAGGGATCACATGTGGATAAGACTTCTCTAACCTTAAAGGGACTTAAAACACAAAGTTGTATTAGCCATAAGACGTATAATAATGTCTATTAAAAAATAAACTTTTCAATATACTTTCTTATTTCTTGTGAATTTAAAGGGATGTGAAACCCAGTTTTGTGTGTGTGTGTGATTCAGAGCATGCCATTTTAAAAAGGTTTCCAATTTACTTCTATTATCAAATTTACTGTTTCCATGCTATTCTTTGTTGAAGAGATACCTACGTATGGTCTGAAGCACTAAATGGCAGGAAATATTGCTGCCATCTAATGCTCTCACAAATGAATAACATTCTTGCAAAACTGCCGCTATACAGTGCTCCAGAAACATGTGCGCTCCTGACCTTACATCGCTGCTTTTCAACAAACGATATCAAGAGAATGACAAAAATGTAATAATAGAATGAAATTATATTAAATTAGAAAGTTGTTTAAAATTGCATGCTCTATCTGAATCATGAAAGAAAAATTGTGGGTTTCATGTCCCACAAAGTCTGAAATTTGTTGATTTTCCAATTCACACGTACTCTCGCATACCTTAAAATCCCACACTTTTTAACGGCTACAGATTATTTGATCACTACAATTGCTAATATACAGTATATATATATATATATATATATATATATATATATATATATATATATATATATATATATATATATAAACCCAGCAATTTTATTTCATGATTTGGATAGAGCATACTTCTATCAATTTTTTTTTATTATTCTCTTGTTATCATTTGCTGAAGGAACATCATTGCACTACTGGCAGCTAGATGAACTCACCTAGATAGCCAATCACAGTCGACAAATGTGTGCAGGCACCAATCAGCAGCTAGCTCACACTAGTGTAGGATATGTGCGCATTCTTTTTCAACAAGAGAACAAAGCACGTTTGAAAATAGAAGTGAATTTAAAAGTGTGTTAAAATGAATTGCTGTATCTGAATCAGGCAAAATAAATTTTGACTTTCCTTTCCCTTTAACCCTTTTGAATTGCTCATCTTTCATGAATGATATTTTTTTGATTAAGCTGAATGCCTTTTTAACCAGGAATTGCTTCCAGAATAAAAGTTTATCTGCTTGTAGGCTACTGTAATATGATACCTCTGAAAAAAATCAGACTTTTAACGAATACTTCAGTTATGATTTATGAGGATGCCAATCTACTTTCTACATAGTGGTGTGATGTTCCTTTAAGTCAATTATTTATTTATTAATAGCAGTAAACAACTTAAACATAAACCTGGATTTGCTGCCACCCTGGCAGCAGAGGGTTAACACCCCCATTTTCAAGCTGTTGTGCTGACTGCCATGTGTGTATTCAATCCCTCTCTGTGCCAACAGGGAGAGAACTCAAGGTTGCAGAGTTGGGGAAAAAAAGAGCTATTGGCGTCTGCCTTGCGGTACTGTTAGATGCAGGGCATTATCTCCGGTGATTGGAATGTTCTGTGGTAGCTCTGTGTGCCCCAGGAATTTTCCAGATGGAGAGACACAAGCTTCTATTTACCCACCACATGGGAAACAACGGGTTCTCCTGCTGATTGGGAAAAATAAGGAGCTGCACCATTTGATTTGCCTTGCAGCAGAGTTGGTAGAAGCTATGGGAGTACAACTGGAATTCTACCATAAAATATACATGTATGCAAACCCTTTTAAAGGGACAGTAATGTCAAAAATAAACTTTCATGATTCAGCTAGAGCATACAATTGTAAACAACTTTCCAATTTACATCTTTCATCTAATTTGCTTTGTTATCTTTGTAGCCTTTGTTAAAAAGCATAACTAGGTAAGCTCAGGAGCAACAGTACCTTACTGTAAGTATGCTGCTGATTGGTTGCTGGCTGCACACATACTGTATGTCTCTGGCCATTTGCTCTCCCAATGTGATCAGCTAGCTACCATTAGTCCATTGCTACTCCTTCAACCATGAATACCAACAGAATGACGCAAATGTCATAAGAGTGGTAACTGGAAACTTGTTTAAAATTGTAAGCTCTCTGCAAATTATTAAACACGTTGGGTTTCATGTCCCTATCACAAATTTTCTGTTGCATTTTTTTTTTGCTGAGTTTGCAAGCTCTTTATTTGTCATGTCCTATTCTGTAAGTGGTCAGGTGATGAGACTGCTGCCAGCACACCTGTAAGTCCAATTTAGATCAATGCCTTACAAAAAGGCCCTTTTAACGCCGTTAGGGTTTAGTTTTTTTTTTGGGGGGGGGGGGCGTTTTTTTTATTTTATGTGGCATAGAGTTTAGTGTTAGGTATAATGTTTTTATTTATTTTGGATAGTGTAATTGTTTTGTTGTTTGATGATAACTTTAGAGACAAAGCTTCATAGTCATAATAGGGAGGTTTATTATTTATTGTATAGTTTATTATAGGGAGTTATTTTTTTGACAGTAGGCAGCTGGGCGTTCCAGGGAGTGTAGGTTAGACATGACGTCAGTGTAGGCGGTATTAGGGAATAAAGTGAAAAATTGTTAAAACACCAATGTGTACTTATCAAACTATATAATATAAATAGATCAAAATAAAAATTGTCAATAATACACTGTGCACAGTAAACCTGTATATATAAAACTGTTGTGTGTAAAAAGAGGAAGTCCTCTGTATTGACTGTTCGCAAATGAGTAGATATTCTTATTCTTTTTACCTCAAAAGAAAAAGAGAGAGATCTCCATAGTACAGCTGTAAATTTACTGTTATATTTATAGCAAATTGATGCAAAAAACAAAGTATGGGTCTAGTGCAATATGAAAGTACTGTTCTCCCTTTAAAATGATCCAGAGAAGCAGATCACAAAACAAACATTATTTTATCAAATGTTGTTAAAATATAGCAAATTGAACCAATACTTACATGGAGTAGAGCTATGTTAGCTCTAAGTATTGTGCTAAGTTAAAGATAAAAACTCAGGTAAAAGGGATTCCCACTTTATTGCCACAATGTTTAAAAACAACATACAATCACTCTGGGGTCTGGTTACTCTTTAAAGACACATATTGTATACCATTTCCAGCTCAAAGCAAAGAAATTGTCCTTAAAATGATACAATGTAGCAGCTTGGTTTTCAGAAGTGTTCATTAGAAAAAGAGTCCGCCCCACCTCGTGACGTAATGGTGCATGATGTTGGTATTAGGGAATAGCTAGGTGTAGGTTAGGCGTGACATAGGTGTAGGCGGTCAGGGGGAGTTAGCTGGGTGGTGTAGGGGGAGTGTAGGTTAGATGTGACGTAGGTGAAGATGGTCAGTGGGAGGTAGCGAGACAGAGCAGGGGGAGTGT
>NC_069499.1:1013797336-1013912336 GCF_027579735.1 Bombina bombina | reverse complement strand
AAATTGTTTCCTATGGTCGACCCCAGAAAGGACTTATGGCAGTCAGTCCCCAAGGTCGAGGGAGCGGTTTCTACTTTAAACAAACGCACCACTATTCCCATAGAGGATAGTTGTGCTTTCAAAGATCCTATGGATAAAAAATTAGAAGGTTTGCTTAAAAAGATGTTTGTTCAGCAGGGTTACCTTCTACAACCCATTTCATGCATTGTCCCTGTCACTACTGCCGCATATTTCTGGTTTGATGAACTGCTTAAGGTGCTCGATAGTGACTCTCCTCCTTATGAGGAGATTATGGACAGAATCAATGCTCTCAAATTGGCTAATTCTTTCACTCTAGACGCCTCTTTGCAATTGGCTAAGTTAGCGGCTAAGAACTCTGGGTTTGCTATTGTGGCGCGCAGAGCGCTTTGGTTGAAATCTTGGTCGGCTGATGCGTCTTCCAAGAACAAGCTACTAAACATTCCTTTCAAGGGGAAAACGTTGTTTGGTCCTGACTTGAAAGAGATTATCTCTGATATCACTGGGGGTAAGGGCCACGCCCTTCCTCAGGATCGGCCTTTCAAGGCAAAATATAGACCTAATTTTCGTCCCTTTCGTAAAAACGGACCAGCCCAAGGTGCTACGTCCTCTAAGCAAGAGGGTAATACTTCTCAGGCCAAGCCAGCTTGGAGACCAATGCAAGGCTGGAACAAGGGAAAGCAGGCCAAGAAACCTGCCACTGCTACCAAGACAGCATGAAATATTGGCCCCCGATCCGGGACCGGATCTGGTGGGGGGCAGACTCTCTCTCTTCGCTCAGGCTTGGGCAAGAGATGTTCTGGATCCTTGGGCGCTAGAAATAGTCTCCCAGGGTTATCTTCTGGAATTCAAGGGACTTCCCCCAAGGGGGAGGTTCCACAGGTCGCAGTTGTCTTCAGACCACATAAAAAGACAGGCGTTCTTACATTGTGTAGAAGACCTGTTAAAAATGGGAGTGATTCATCCTGTTCCATTAAGAGAACAGGGGATGGGGTTCTACTCCAATCTGTTCATAGTTCCCAAAAAAGAGGGAACGTTCAGACCAATCCTAGATCTCAAGATCTTAAACAAATTTCTCAAGGTCCCATCGTTCAAGATGGAAACCATTCGAACTATCCTTCCTTCCATCCAGGAAGGTCAATTCATGACCACGGTGGATTTAAAGGATGCGTATCTACATATTCCTATCCACAAGGAACATCATCGGTTCCTAAGGTTTGCATTCCTGGACAAACATTACCAGTTCGTGGCGCTTCCTTTCGGATTAGCCACTGCTCCAAGGATTTTCACAAAGGTACTAGGGTCCCTTCTAGCGGTGCTAAGACCAAGGGGCATTGCAGTAGTACCTTACCTGGACGACATTCTGATTCAAGCGTCGTCCCTTCCTCAAGCAAAGGCTCACACGGACATTGTCCTGGCCTTTCTCAGATCTCACGGCTGGAAAGTGAACGTGGAAAAGAGTTCTCTATCCCCGTCAACAAGGGTTCCCTTCTTGGGAACAATTATAGACTCCTTAGAAATGAGGATCTTTCTAACAGAGGCCAGAAAAACAAAGCTTCTGGACTCTTGTCGGATACTTCATTCCGTTCCTCTTCCTTCCATAGCTCAGTGCATGGAAGTGATCGGGTTGATGGTGGCGGCGATGGACATAGTTCCTTTTGCGCGCATTCATCTAAGACCATTACAACTGTGCATGCTCAGTCAGTGGAATGGGGACTATACAGACTTGTCTCCGAAGATACAAGTAAATCAGAAGACCAGAGACTCACTCCGTTGGTGGCTGTCCCTGGACAATCTGTCTCAAGGGATGATGTTCCACAGACCAGAGTGGGTCATTGTCACGAGCGACGCCAGTCTGATAGGCTGGGGCGCGGTCTGGGGATCCCTGAAAGCTCAGGGTCTTTGGTCTCGGGAAGAATCTCTTCTACCGATAAATATTCTGGAACTGAGAGCGATATTCAATGCTCTCCAGGCCTGGCCCCAGCTTGCGAGGACCAGGTTCATACGGTTTCAATCAGACAACATGACGACTGTTGCGTACATCAACCATCAGGGGGGAACAAGGAGTTCCCTAGCGATGGAAGAAGTAACCAAAATTATTCTTTGGGCGGAGTCTCACTCCTGCCACCTGTCTGCTATCCACATCCCAGGAGTGGAAAATTGGGAAGCGGATTTTCTGAGTCGGCAGACATTGCATCCGGGGGAGTGGGAACTCCATCCGGAAATCTTTGCCCAAGTCACTCACCTGTGGGGCATTCCAGACATGGATCTGATGGCCTCTCGTCAGAACTTCAAAGTTCCTTGCTACGGGGCCAGATCCAGGGATCCCAAGGCGGCTCTAGTGGATGCACTAGTAGCACCTTGGACCTTCAAACTAGCTTATGTGTTCCCGCCATTTCCTCTCATCCCCAGGCTGATAGCCAGGATCAAGCAGGAGAGGGCGTCGGTGATCTTGATAGCTCCTGCGTGGCCACGCAGGACTTGGTATGCAGATCTGGTGAATATGTCATCGGCTCCACCTTGGAAGCTACCTTTGAGACGAGACCTTCTTGTTCAGGGTCCGTTCGAACATCCGAATCTGGTTTCACTCCAGCTGACTGCTTGGAGATTGAACGCTTGATTTTATCGAAGCGAGGATTCTCAGATTCTGTTATCGATACTCTTGTTCAGGCCAGAAAGCCTGTGACTAGAAAGATTTACCACAAAATTTGGAAAAAATATATCTGTTGGTGTGAATCTAAAGGATTCCCTTGGGACAAGGTTAAGATTCCTAGGATTCTATCCTTCCTTCAAGAAGGATTGGAAAAAGGATTATCTGCAAGTTCCCTGAAGGGACAGATTTCTGCCTTGTCGGTATTACTTCACAAAAAGCTGGCAGCTGTGCCAGATGTTCAAGCCTTTGTTCAGGCTCTGGTTAGAATCAAGCCTGTTTACAAACCTTTGACTCCTCCTTGGAGTCTCAATTTAGTTCTTTCAGTTCTTCAGGGGGTTCCATTTGAACCCTTACATTCCGTTGATATTAAGTTATTATCTTGGAAAGTTTTGTTTTTAGTTGCGATTTCTTCTGCTAGAAGAGTCTCAGAATTATCTGCTCTGCAGTGTTCTCCTCCTTATCTGGTGTTCCATGCAGATAAGGTGGTTTTACGTACTAAACCTGGTTTTCTTCCAAAAGTTGTTTCTAACAAAAACATTAACCAGGAGATTATCGTACCTTCTCTGTGTCCAAAACCAGTTTCAAAGAAGGAACGTTTGTTGCACAATTTGGATGTTGTTCGCGCTCTAAAATTCTATTTAGATGCTACAAAGGATTTTAGACAAACATCTTCCTTGTTTGTTGTTTATTCCGGTAAAAGGAGAGGTCAAAAAGCAACTTCTACCTCTCTCTCTTTTTGGATTAAAAGCATCATCAGATTGGCTTACGAGACTGCCGGACGGCAGCCTCCCGAAAGAATCACAGCTCATTCCACTAGGGCTGTGGCTTCCACATGGGCCTTCAAGAACGAGGCTTCTGTTGATCAGATATGTAGGGCAGCGACTTGGTCTTCACTGCACACTTTTACCAAATTTTACAAGTTTGATACTTTTGCTTCTTCTGAGGCTATTTTTGGGAGAAAGGTTTTGCAAGCCGTGGTGCCTTCCATTTAGGTGACCTGATTTGCTCCCTCCCTTCATCCGTGTCCTAAAGCTTTGGTATTGGTTCCCACAAGTAAGGATGACGCCGTGGACCGGACACACCAATGTTGGAGAAAACAGAATTTATGTTTACCTGATAAATTTCTTTCTCCAACGGTGTGTCCGGTCCACGGCCCGCCCTGGTTTTTTTAATCAGGTCTGATATTTTATTTTCTTTAACTACAGTCACCACGGTACCATATGGTTTCTCCTATGCAAATATTCCTCCTTAACGTCGGTCGAATGACTGGGGTAGGCGGAGCCTAGGAGGGATCATGTGACCAGCTTTGCTGGGCTCTTTGCCATTTCCTGTTGGGGAAGAGAATATCCCACAAGTAAGGATGACGCCGTGGACCGGACACACCGTTGGAGAAAGAAATTTATCAGGTAAACATAAATTCTGTTTTTTTATGTTCCTGTAATTATGTTTCCTGTAAAGAGATGGTCAACTTGAACTATTTCTACCATGCATATTAAGAGGTATTATTTAAACATGTTGAAATATATATTGTATGAAAACATTTAAAGGACCACTAAATACAGTAAAATAGCATCAGTCAATCATAAAATACATAAATATATTCTGTACATCCTGTGAATCTTGCACATGCTCAGTAGGGGCTGGTGCCTCAGAAAGTGTGCATATAAAAAGATTTTGACATTTAGATTATGGAAGTGAATTGGAAAATTGTTTAACCCCTTTGCTACTGGGAATTTCAGAGAAGAATTTACTCAAAATACCGGAGAATTTTTAGCATTTTTGCTATCGCACCATTTAAACAGAAAAATACTTGTTGTTTTTTATTTACCTATTTTTAAGTATATCTTTTTTAAGTAGACAACCCAAGATATTGATCTAGACACATTTTGGTATATTTCATGCCGCAATTTCACAACCAAATGCAATCATATAAAAAAAATCATGAACTTTTTCACAAACTTTGGGTTTCTCGCTGAAATGATTTACATACCGTTTGTGCAATCATTACACAAATTATTGTAAAGGCTTCTCTGTGATCCCCTTTGTTCAGAAATAGCAGACATATATGGCTTTGCCATTGCTTTTTGGTAATTAGAAGGCCGCTAATTGCAGCTGTGCACCACACTACTGTTATGCATGGTGATGAAGGGGTTTATCAGGTAGCTTGTAAGGTTAATTTTAGCTTTAGTGTAGAGATTACTCTCCAATCTGACACCTCCTACCACCTGATTCCTACTCAATCCCTCCCAAACAGCTCTCTTCCCTCCCTCACCCCCCACTGGTCACCATCATCTTCAGACAGTCTGCCAGTATGCAGTTAAAAAATGTTTTTTTTTATTATTATTATATATTTTTTTCTGCAGTGTAGAATTCCTCCTCAACCCTTCCACCTCCCTGATCCCCCCAAAAAGCTCTCTATCTCTCCCACGAATTGCGTCCATCTTTAGTACTGGCAGCTGTCTGCCAGTACTTATAAATACATATATTTTTTTATTTTTCTGTAATGTAGTGGTCCCTCCACCTCTTCCCCTCTGGCGATCATTAGCTAGGGTCCCCCACACCCCTTTTTTCTGTAGTGTAGCTCCTCATCCTTCCCTCTCCCTTCATTTTTTTTCTGCAGTGTAGAGCCCATCCCACTCCCTCCCCCTCCTGCTTCACTCCCCACCCACCTTCTCTCCCACACTTTCTGCCGGCACCAACAGACACAGTGTCACTGTCTGTAACCATCAGGCATCTGCCTTAATATGGACTTGGAGCACAGATTGTGCAACGGTTCCATATACAGGCAGGTGCCTGGAGCTCAGGAACTCTAGCTCTTCGCTGTAACTTTACAGCTGAGACTGCTAGAGCTTCCTGAAGCTCAGACGTGTATATAAGTCATGTGGTACAAAAGGCAAAGTAACACATTATGTATATATATATATATATATATATATATCAGACATCCCAACTCTCCTGGAAGGTCCGGGAGTCTCCCGCATTGAAAAAGCTGCTCCCTGACACCTGCAAATGAAACATAATCTCCCGGAAATAGCGGTGCCAGGGAAAATCAAATTTGTGCCTGCACTTTTCATTTCTACCTCTAGGTGTCACTGTTCCGTTATAGCTCAATGTAAATAGTTACTGCGTTCCTCTTTAGACTTTTTCCCCCCTTCCTGATCTCTACTCTACTCTAGTGCGGTGTGAGACATAGCAGCAGACCTGATATATATAGGTGAGATGAACAGACTCCCATACCTCTATATTGTGCAGACTCCCATACCTCATAAATTGTGCAGACACTCCCATACCTCTATATTGTGCACACTCCCTTACCTCTATATTGTACAGACTCCCATACCTCTATATTGTGCAGACTCCCATACTCTATAATGTGATAACATTTTCAACTATTTCATAATCAGAGCACTGAGGAATTCTGAATTGGTTTTGGGGGGGCTTGGGGGTACAATAGTGAAGTGGTAGAGTGAGGTACTACACAGAGGTGGAACAGTGAGGTACTATAGTGATGTGGTACAGTAAGGTACTACAGTGATGTGGTACAGTGAGATATTATACAGAGGTGGTACAGTGAGTTACTATAGTGAGGTGGTACAGTGAGGTACTATAGTGAGGTGGTACAGTGAGGTACTATATAGAGGTGGTACAGTGAGGTGGTACAGTGAGGTATTATAGTGAGGTAGTAAAGTGAGGTACTATAGTGAAGTGGTACAGTGAGGTACTATAGTGAGGTGGTACAGTGAGGTACTATAGTGAGGTGGTACAGTAAGGTACTATACAGAGGTGGTACAGTGAGGTACTATATAGAGGTGGTACAGTGAGGTACTATACAGAGGTAGTACAGTGAGTTACAATAATGAGGTTGGCATGCAGTGAGATAGTATAGTGAGGGGTGCGGGGGGGGCACCTCCCTGAAATGAATTTTTGCAGGTTGGGATGTCTGATATATATATATACATATATATATATATATATATATATATATATATATATATATATATATATATATATCCATTTGGGTTAAGGGGTTAAAATTGTGTACTCTATCTGAATCATGAAAGTTTAATATTGACTTGATCAACGTTAAAGCTATTTATTTGAATATGTAAGCTAGCATTACTTGAGGATTTGTGCATGATTGGTTCTGATTGCTCACTGGCTGATAAGCAGTGCTTATTTATGGATGGTGACTTTCCTCACAAGTATAAAAACAAAAACTTTTCTCAGTAAAAGAACATATGTTTTACACAAATAAAAAAATGCAATACACTTTAAAATGCAATCTTTTAGGTACATCAAAAAAACACAAAACAAAACAAAACAAAAAAACGTGTGTTGTTTTAATATGTACTGCACTTCTTCTTCTATGTTTCTAAAGTTGTGAACATGCACAAACAGGCCTGGCTGTCCTAAAAATAAAACCCTGCAGCATAAGGATTAAAGGGATAATTTTTTAGATAAATTACAAAACTTAGTCCTAGACGGTTGTTTACTTCCCTTTTAAATTACAAGCCTAGGTTTACTGCCCCTTTATATAGATAGACAGACAGACAGACAGACAGATAGATAGATAGATAGATAGATAGATAGATAGATAGACAGACAGATAGAAATATAGACAAACAGACAGAGATAGATAGATAGATAGATAGATGATAGATAGATAGATAGATAGATAGATAGATAGATAGATAGATAGATAGATAGATAGATAGAATGACAAGACTCAAATTTTCCTCCCTAGTCATTCTAATATGTAACATTTAAACCATATTAATGAGAGCAAACATGTATATTTGAATTCATTAAACATATTGATTACAGTTATATCTTAATTGCATTGTATTGTGTTTAAAAAAATATATTATTTGGAGAAAAGGGATAAAAATGCCTAGTCAATTAAAAGACTGTGCCTTATCTCTGTAATATGATAATCATGAATGTGTCATCATTGCAGATGATTAAATAGTAACATGAGATGATGGGGGTTTCATGACTCATTTGTCCTTGTCATGCACAAAAGTAGCAATAAGCTGAAGTTTATTATTAGGAAAAAAACTGAAGTGACATCATCAATAAACCCAACAAAGCTAAAACAAAATAGTAGAGGTTTCTCTATCAGAAGCGTTTGTTTGTAAACTCTCAGAAAGTCATAGCATTTTTTTAATTTTTAAGAATAGGATCTAATATACCTTATATCAACTATATGTATATATTTCAATAGAAGTATGAGAAAATTCCAAGTTCTTCACCTATATGCACATAAAGCACATATATGTGTTTAAATACAAAAATAAATTTACATCCTAAACAGAGAGAATGGTGCAACTGGGAGGTCATAAACTATTAGGTGGGAAGTTGGTAAACATAACTGAACAGATGGATTTGAAGCTTTGAAAGGTGGGTTACAATCTTGCAGTGTGAGGCAAAGTGCTTTATATAGGGGTACCCTTGCATTCCTACTGACTGATTTTCAATTCAAATCAGCCAATAGAATTAAAGATGTTTCTATTGGCTGATTTTAATTTAAAATGGAAAATTAGCCAATAGGAATGCAAGGGAGCCCCTATATAAAGGGGGTATATTGCATTTAAAATTCAGTGTGCAGCTGGTGACCTCATGAAGAGGACGACAGGGACAGAATATAAGAAGATGGATGAAGATAAGTAGACTGCTTCTGGGATGAAGATAAGAAGTCCGCCGCTGGTATGAAGATGGACCACCACCGGAAAGAAGGTGGAGAGCCGCTGCCTGGATTCAACTTTGGTAAGTACCATCTTTGGGATTCAGTGTTAAGATTTTTTGGGTGTTTCTTTTTTAGATTTTTTTTTGTTTATGGGCTAAATGAGCTGAATGTCCTTTTTTATTTTGGGGTGGGGTTTTTTTTAGAATAGGCATAATTGTTTTTTATTTTTGGTCATTTGTTTGTTGTTTTCTGTAATAGTATGTTTTTTTTATTTTCTGTATTTTTTGTTAAGGTAAGGCTAGTTCTTTTTTTTTAAGGTAAGGTTAGTTTTTTTATTTTTCAAGATAAGGTTAGGTTGTTTATTTTTTCAGGTAAGTTTTTATTTTAAAAGGTACCGTTAGTTTTTTCTTTTTACAGGTAAGGTCAGGATTTTTTTGGGATGTGTTCGGTTAGGGGGTTTAGCTGGTTAGGGGGTTTAGCTGGATAGGGGGTTTAGATGTTAGATTAAATGGGTTACTTTGAGGTAGGGGTTGTGGTGGGTTAGGGGTTAATATTGTGGTGGGATTACTATGTGGTAGGGGTTGTGACAGTTTAGGAGTTAATAGTGTAGCGGGATAGTTTGCGGTTCAGTATGCGGTGGGTTAGGGGTTATAAGAGAAGGGGGCTTATGGTAATTTGGGTTCGCACGTGTGTATGTGAGTATTTTCTCCAAGTACATTAACACGGTCACGATATTGTAATTTCTGCTCTTTGCACACATCGGGTTAGCATGCGAGCGGAAAAAGATTTACTTCAACTTATAATGCACCACCTGATGTGCAAAGAGCAGAAGTCGAGCGGAGTAAGCGTGTGTACTATCGGGAGCTGTAATTACCACTTCACTCGTAATCTAGCCCATAATTGGGTGCTAGATCAGTTAGAGCTTTATAATATTTTCAATTTGATTTGATAGACGTGTATAGTGAGCAAGTGTGAGGACAGACAAAAAGGGATAGGTGATTTCCGAGTGAAGTAAATTATTCTAGGTTGGCATTCATAATGGCTCGGAGAGGGACAAATGGAAATTGGGAATGCTGCTAAAAGTAATGTTGCAGTAAAAAAAATCAGATAAGTAAATTAATTAATATTTTAATTGTAATGTGGGGAGTGGTATACACAAATGCACACCACACCCTTTAGGGTGCGCCTCCCAGTTGCCAAAAAATCAGATAGGTAAATAGTCTAGAACCTAGACATAAAACAATACACACAGTAACACAGGATAAAACAACAGAACAGTGAACTATACAGTAGGTATAGGTATGTTAATGTCCATTCATCAATCAAGTCCCACTATCTGGCGGCAGCACTCTGTCAAAGGATGGTCGTCCTGATGGTTAGATACTGCAAATAGAAGAACACAGAGGCGCCACCATGGCCCAGTACCACCAAAACAAAGAAATAAATATATAGAAGGCACTATATATACTCACAAACGTCAAGCACCCAGGTGGTGCTAGTGGGGCAGGCTGAAACTTCACAGTAGTTCAGCTCACTGATATACCTCCAAATAGATCCAGTCGGTGTTCCTTGAGAGCCTAAGATCCTATGCCTAGAAAAGAGAGAGGCAAACCAACATGGCCTAGTATTGTTTGAGCCCAGGGAGAATATAGCCCTAATGGGTATACTCACAGAAAACAAAGCACCTCCAGGTGCAATATCAGCAAGCTGGAACCATAAGTCGCCCAGTAGACAAACCACGGCAAGTGATTCTCCGCTTCCAGTAGTGTAACGGTGGATAGGAGAGGGGCGTATGAAACCCCACAACAGGTTATTAGGTCAAAATACCACACCAGCAAGTGTATATAAAAGTAAAAATCTTTAATAACACAGCGACGCGTTTCTCAGCCGCCTATGGGCTGTTTCATCAGGCTAACTGATAGCCTGATGAAACAGCCCATAGGCGGCTGAGAAACGCGTCGCTGTGTTATTAAAGATTTTTACTTTTATATACACTTGCTGGTGTGGTATTTTGACCTAATAACCTGTTGTGGGGTTTCATACACCCCTCTCCTATCCACCGTTACACTACTGGAAGCGGAGAATCACTTGCCGTGGTTTGTCTACTGGGCGACTTATGGTTCCAGCTTGCTGATATTGCACCTGGAGGTGCTTTGTTTTCTGTGAGTATACCCATTAGGGCTATATTCTCCCTGGGCTCAAACAATACTAGGCCATGTTGGTTTGCCTCTCTCTTTTCTAGGCATAGGATCTTAGGCTCTCAAGGAACACCGACTGGATCTATTTGGAGGTATATCAGTGAGCTGAACTACTGTGAAGTTTCAGCCTGCCCCACTAGCACCACCTGGGTGCTTGACGTTTGTGAGTATATATAGTGCCTTCTATATATTTATTTCTTTGTTTTGGTGGTACTGGGCCATGGTGGCGCCTCTGTGTTCTTCTATTTGCAATATTTTAATTGTGTCTTGAGTAAACCAATGGCTAATTCTGGAGATGTTAGCAAGTGCTTGGATATTTGGTTTAAAGGAGAGTTCTTAGTCCAGGCTGACTCAGAGAGTGTGGGGACAGGTGGATAGGCAATGAGGTTAGGTATGTGGAGATGTTACTTCTAATGGTGTCAGTATTATTACTAGCATTTGGGTAGTGTGGCTTGTGTGCTTTGTAGAGGTGCAGGAGAACAGAGGTCAAAAAGTCAAAAATAGTGCCCTGATGTTTGATGACAGAGTAGAGTCAAGGGTTGAGAAATAGGTTTGTTTTCACAGGTTGAGGGCAGATGTGCATAAGCGGTGGATGAATTTTATACTGGAGAGAATCCAAATATGAAATTTGAGTTATCTAGCAATTGTTCCTCAGGGTTTTAAATATTTTGTGTGTGTTGGCATTTTTTAGGACATTGTAACTGTTGGGAGCTAGTCATTGGGGCATAAGTGGGCTGCAGATGCTGGAGGGGTCTTCTTTGACTTTTTTGTACCATTGATAAAACAGATCAGGAGGGAAGGAGCTGGTTTAGGCAATTGCAGCATTTAGGTCACAGTGTTTAGGTTACAGATTTTGCTTTTTGGTCACTTTAAGAAGCATAGAAAAAGCAAAGGAAAAGGCTAGAGGCGTTCAATGCCCCCTTTTTAATGGGCTTGATATAATTAGTTTGCAGCTTGACATTCCAATTAGATAAGAGGTCTTCAGAGGTGGCAAATTTAGTTAGTACAATAAGCTTCAGGAATTGGAACTGTTTGTGAGATCAATATGTGTAACTGGTTGATGTGTTATTATTTTTCTTTTCTGTCTTTGATAATCTCTCCATGGAAATGGAAATTCAGATATTTAATGGGCGAAGACAGCAGAATTTGCATGAGGTGTAGGAATTTAGTAGAAATTTATATGGAGGAGGTTAGGGCTAGTTTTGTATTCAGAGGTATGAATCAGGTGATCCTGAAGGTAGTGGAGTTAGGCTTTATGCCACAGAGGGTTTAATAGTATTTTGCAGGGTTGGGACAATTTTTTGATTATAGGTCACAGGACTGGTTGAATGGGTGAAGCAAGCTTTTGGTATATTACTTTAGTTGTTACATTAATCTAGGTCTGATCTCTTACCAGATCAATAATTAAAGGGACACTAAACCCAAAACATTTCTTTCATGATTCAGATAGAGAATACAATTTTAAACAACATTCCAATTTACTTCTATGGTCTAATTTGCTTCATTCTTTAGATATCCTTTGTTGAATAAATAGCAATGCACATGGGTGAGCCAATCATACGAGGCATCTATGTGCAGCAACCAATCAGCAGCTATTGAGCCTATCTAGATATGCTTTTCAGCAATGTATATCAAGAGAATGAAGCAAGTTAGATAATGGATGTAAATTAGAAAGTTGTTTAAAATTGCATGTTTTTTCTAAATCACGAAAGAAAAAATGTGGGTTTCATGTCCCTTTAAGGGAACATGAAAACCTATAAAGTTGAAGACCATGTTAAAAAGGTAGACTGATAGGAGCTCAGGAGCGTGCACATGTCTTTAGCATTCTATAGCAGCAGTGTTTGCAACTATGCATAACATTGCTATTAAAAAATTGTTGCAAACACTGCTGCCAGAGGATTAGACATGTGCATGCTCCTGAGCTCACCGTAGGATTAATCTTTAACAAATACCAAGAGAACTAAGCAAAATTGATAATATAAGTAAATTCCAAACATTTTCTAAATAGAGAATCCCTTATTTACACATAGACCATGATTACAAGTGGAGAGCAAAACTATTAGCTCTACAGGGAGTGCAGAATTATTAGGCAAGTTGTATTTTTGAGGATTAATTTTATTATTGAACAACAACCATGTTCTCAATGAACCCAAAAAACTCATTAATATCAAAGCTGAATATTTTTGGAAGTAGTTTTTAGTTTGTTTTTAGTTTTAGCTATTTTAGGGGGATATCTGTGTGTGCAGGTGACTATTACTGTGCATAATTATTAGGCAACTTAACAAAAAACAAATATATACCCATTTCAATTATTTATTTTTACCAGTGAAACCAATATAACATCTCAACATTCACAAATATACATTTCTGACATTCAAAAACAAAACAAAAACAAATCAGTGACCAATATAGCCACCTTTCTTTGCATGGACACTCAAAAGCCTGCCATCCATGGATTCTGTCAGTGTTTTGATCTGTTCACCATCAACATTGCGTGCAGCAGCAACCACAGCCTCCCAGACACTGTTCAGAGAGGTGTACTGTTTTCCCTCCTTGTAAATCTCACATTTGATGATGGACCACAGGTTCTCATGGGGTTCAGATCAGGTGAACAAGGAGGCCATGTCATTAGATTTTCTTCTTTTATACCCTTTCTTGCCAGCCACGCTGTGGAGTACTTGGACGCGTGTGATGGAGCATTGTCCTGCATAAAAATCATGTTTTTCTTGAAGGATGCAGACTTCTTCCTTTACCACTGCTTGAAGAAGGTGTCTTCCAGAAACTGGCAGTAGGACTGGGAGTTGAGCTTGACTCCATCCTCAACCCGAAAAGGCCCCACAAGCTCATCTTTGATGATACCAGCCCAAACCAGTACTCCACCTCCACCTTGCTGGCGTCTGAGTCGGACTGGAGCTCTCTGCCCTTTACCAATCCTGCCATGGGCCCATCCATCTGGCCCATCAAGACTCACTCTCATTTCATCAGTCCATAAAACCTTAGAAAAATCAGTCTTGAGATATTTCTTGGCCCAGTCTTGACGTTTCAGCTTGTGTGTCTTGTTCAGTGGTGGTCGTCTTTCAGCCTTTCTTACCTTGGCCATGTGTCTGAGTATTGCACACCTTGTGCTTTTGGGCACTCCAGTGATGTTGCAGCTCTGAAATATGGCCAAACTGGTGGCAAGTGGCATCTTGGCAGCTGCACGCTTGACTTTTCTCAGTTCATGGGCAGTTATTTTGCGCCTTGGTTTTTCCACACGCTTCTTGCGACCCTGTTGACTATTTTGAATGAAACGCTTGATTGTTCGATGATCACGCTTCAGAAGCTTTGCAATTTTAAGAGTGCTGCATCCCTCTGCAAGATATCTCACTATTTTTGACTTTTCTGAGCCTGTCAAGTCCTTTTTTTGACCCATTTTGCCAAAGGAAAGGAAGTTGCCTAATAATTATGCACACCTGATATAGGGTGTTTGTAACGGTACCAACAGGATACCAAGGGTTAACACCAGGGAACAATGTCCTGAACAGGGAATAAGCAATTCACAACCCAGCCAGTTTTCAGGTTTAAAACAGAATGACATTTATTAAAAGGCTATGCCTAGTATTTATGCAGGTCTGACCCCCCAGAAGGGGGGTTGAAAGAATGTTGTACATTAGATGGAGGGAACACGCCCTTGACATGATACAATAGATTTACCTTGCTTAAGCTGATAACAATTTAAACACAAGACACATTTGGCTTTTCTTATCACCTAAGCATCTGCTCTCTGAGGGTGATTAAACAATGGACTGTTTATCACTAACTTTAATGACAGTGCACAATAGCTGAGGCTAAAGCTGAACACAGTTAACTCCTTCAGTACTGACAGAAGGGTCTGTCACATCTACATAGCACAATATACAGCCTATAGACAACCTTTCTTACATTATAGTCCAGAAGTGGCTAGGTTTGCCACAATGCTCCCCCAGAACCAAGCCGGCATACACAGTCTGATCCCAACGGATCGGCTTGGGGATGTCCGGGGAAGTACTCACAGATCACTTTTAAAGTTCAGTTTGTCTGGACAACCCATCGGCGTTACCGTTTTGTTTCCCTGGGTGGTAATGGATTGTAAAGTCGAAGGGCTGCAGCGCCAAACTCCAGCTCAGCAGCCTGGCATTGTCCCCGGCCACACGGTTCAGCCACACCAACGGGTTGTGATCTGTGAGTAAGGAAAAAGGTTGTCCATACAGGTACGGCTGCAACTTTTTGAGGGCCCTGATTAAAATATAAAAGGTAACAGCAACTTGTAAGTAAACCAAACTAGGTTGTAGCTCCTCAAATAGGGCTTCAGGGCGTCTCTGCATGGATGTTGGAGAGAGCAATGGCCTCGTTGTACCTAGTGGCGTAGTCCACCATGGTTAAAATGTACCTCTTCCCGAAGGGACTGGGCTTGGGTAGTCACAGGGTTAACATCAGTGGGACCCATGGGAGCATAGGCAGAAACAAGGGGGGCCAAGTCATTTCCAAGGAGAACATCAGCAGGTAAGTTCTTCTTGACCCCCACATTCACAGGTCTAGTGCCCACTCCCCAATCCAAATGTACCCTGGCAACAGGTAGGCGGAACACAGTGCCCCCTGCTGCCCTCACAGCCACAGTGTCTCCAGTGTGCTGTTTCTCAGACACCAAGTTCTCTTGAAGCAAGGTCATGGTAGCACCAGTATCCCGTACACCACTGACCTCCTTCCCATTCACTTTAACCCATTGCCGGTTATTCCGGTGGGCAACTTGCACTGGGTCTGCTTCATGTAGGCTGCCCCAGCATTCTGGCGCCTCTACGTAGCGGGCCGCAGGCTGAGGATTATGTGGGATTCCGCCGGCGGGTCTTCTCCAGGACTGTGCTTGATTCGCTGCGTTTAGGGGACACTCTGGTCTTTTGTGCCCTAGTTGCTTACATCCAAAGCACCGAATAGGTTGTGAGTAGCCCCGCAAATTGAACCGGGCTCTCTGAGGGTAGTTCGTGGCCAGAGGCCGTGTGGTATAGCGGTGCGCCGGGGGCTGGTAACTGGCAGCTGCTGGGGTGACTGGGGGTCTGTACTCCACTCTAGCAGTGGGCAATCGGTATACCGCTCCCCCTGCCCCTCGTACTGCCACGGATCCGCCAGTGTGTGCTGTATCCGGCACCAAATGGGGAGCTATCAGGGTTAAAGTAGCTCCCGAATCCTGAAGTCCCTGGACCTCCTTCCCCTCTATGATCACCAGCTGGCGGTGATGTTGCCGGTTATCGGTGGCCCGGACCGACATCACCTCATGCAGAATTCCCAGGGGTTCCTCGGCTTGGGTGCTCAACACCTCATGAGCGGCTGGCTCCATTTGGTAATGGTGAGCAGCCGCCCTTGGGGCCAGGTTCTGTCTGACCTGGTTCCAAGCTTGTCTGCTCTGATTTTGGGTGCACTCATGTGCCATATGTCCCCACTGCTTGCAGGTGTGGCATTGTATATTTGCCCGTCCGTTGTTAGGCTGTAGTCCATGGTGCCTCCTGGCATCAAAATGCTGGTCTGCTAATCTGGCTGCTTCGGTTAAGGTGAGGGGTTTTCGATCTCTCACCCATTCTTGGGCTTCTGGGGACAAGCCGTTAAAGAATTGCTCCAATAGCATCAGTTGTCGCAATTCTTCCATGGTGGTAGCTTGGCTGGCCTGTATCCACCCTTGAGATGCTTGATCCAGCTTGTGGGCCCACTCTGCATGTGAATCTCTTTCTGGCTTGCGCAGGCCTCTAAACTTGCTCCAGTATGCCTCTGGGGTAATGGCATATCTTTCCAAGATCGCTCTATTCACTTTAGCGTAATCCTTGCTGTCCTCCCTGGGTACAGCGCGATACGCTTCCACTGCCCTACCGGCTAGCTTGCCTGCTAGCACCGGCACCCATACGGACTGCTCCAAATCATGTAACTCGCACAGTCTCTCAAAATCCTGTAAATACCCATCGATCTCATCCTTCTCCTCACAAAACATTTTAAATGCATGGTATGGGATTTTGGGTCTTACTGGGTTGCTGAGTGCGTCCAAAATGGATTCTGCTCGGGAGGATGCATTCCGCGGACTGTGTGCCATCACGTACTCCTGCACATCTGCCATTATCATGGATAGCATATCCCGTGGTACAGGTTGGGGTAAAAATTCCAGCCTGGTCCTCATTTCCCTCTGGTATAGGGTCTCCTCCATGGCTGCTGGAGGCGTAGCGCTGCGAGCTCTGTCTCCCTCCATCAGCTCGGCAATTAATATAGCCTTGGGTTTGCTGCTGCCTATCTTTCCCCTGGCTTCTAGCAGTTCCTTTAACGTTTGTCTCTTTAGCTTAGTATAATCCATCTCCATTCACTTCGGTCCCTGGTACTCCTTCCATCTTAGTCAGTATTGTAGTAATCCCCCTCTTCCTGAGGTTACTGGCTTGTGTAGTTGCTCTTCTGGGCGATAAGGTTCATCCCACCGCTGCCACCAATTGTAACGATACCAACAGGATACCAAGGGTTAACACCAGGGAACAATGTCCTGAACAGGGAATAAGCAATTCACAACCCAGCCAGTTTTCAGGTTTAAAACAGAATGACATTTATTAAAAGGCTATGCCTAGTATTTATGCAGGTCTGACCCCCAGAAGGGGGGTTGAAAGAATGTTGTACATTAGATGGAGGGAACACGCCCTTGACATGATACAATAGATTTACCTTGCTTAAGCTAATAACAATTTAAACACAAGACACATTTGGCTTTTCTTATCACCTAAGCATCTGCTCTCTGAGGGTGATTAAACAATGGACTGTTTATCACTAACTTTAATGACAGTGCACAATAGCTGAGGCTAAAGCTGAACACAGTTAACTCCTTCAGTACTGACAGAAGGGTCTGTCACATCTACATAGCACAATATACAGCCTATAGACAACCTTTCTTACATTATAGTCCAGAAGTGGCTAGGTTTGCCACAGTGTTGATGTCATTAGACCATACCCCTTCTCATTACAGAGATGCACATCACCTAATATGCTTAATTGGTAGTAGGCTTTCGAGCCTATACAGCTTGGAGTAAGACAACATGCATAAAGAGGATGATGTGGTCAAAATACTCATTTGCCTAATAATTCTGCACTCCCTGTATTGTGTGCTAACATCACATGAGTGCAATCAATAATGCTTTTATTTTTGGACTAATCTTACAACTTGAAAGTGATATATTATTGCTTGAGCAAAAATTTAGAGCGCACTCACATCTGGATGTCAGATAGCGTAGATGCTCTAAATTCCAAGCCGAAGGTACACTAAGCTGAAGGTCTGCAAAACCAATGGTGGCTAAACTAAAGGTCAAATACTATGATTTTCTATTTCATTTAAGTGCAATGTGAAACCCCCCCAAAAATATTTTATGATTCAGATACAGCATACAATTTTAAACAACTATCCAATTTACTTATATTATCTAATTGACTTTGTTCTGTTGGTATGCTTTGTTGAAAAGGATAGCTAGCTGCTGATTGGTGGCTGCACATATATGCCTCTTTCATTGGATTAGTGATGTGTTCAGCTAACTCCCAGCAGTGCATTGCTGCTACTTCAACAAAGGACACTAAGAAAAGGAAGCAAAATTGATAATAGAAGTAAATTGGAAAGTTGTTTAAAATTGAATGCTCTATCTGAATCATAAAAGACAAAATTTGGGTTTCATGTACCTTTAACTCAACACTAATACGAGCGCAATGAGCGTGCTAATAATGCTCTCTGCGCTAGGCATTACATTTGTAGGATCTGCTAAAAATGTTTCTGACGTGTTTTAATCTAGCCCCATGTGTCCAAAGTCAATTTGTTTATGAGAAAATACTAAAAGTTTGTAAATGACAGAATCCTTTCATATAAGCAGACCAGTAAAGTTAGGCCTGTATGTTGTGATCCACCAGCAAGAAGTTAATTTATCTTCATAAATGTGATGATCTGGAAAAATAGACAAGATCAATACATTAATTATGCTTTCATTTATCAGCTCATCATTTTGCATTTAATATTAAAGTTTGTCTTAAAAAACTTGTAGCAAATTTCACAGTTTTGTATTGAAAATGAAATTTTCTTTTTCCTAAAAGGCCCTACTTTGTGATTCTGTCATGCTCCCAAAACATGGTTTAATTGTCCATGAAATTGAATTTAAAAGGTTTAGTATTTGAGCAATCTGCTTTTAAATTCAGCAGAAAAAGAATCCATTATCTTCATTGATTTCAATAATCGGTTATAATAATTATTAGCCTGCCAAAAGCTGCTGTATGTAATCTGAAAACATCCTGTAACATAGCATAAGAAGCACTTGTCTCATCCTATACTATTCATGCCTGCTGTAAGAACTTGGAGCATGTAATGATTTAGCTGATTTTAAATTATGGAATTAGATGCAACAACATGGATACATTAACCTTTTAAATGCTGAGACTGTGTTTACTATTCTTTAAGGAAAGGGGACTTTTTGCCTTGTTGCACCAGAAAAAGTGCATGTTGGGTAACTTTAATTAATTTATAAATCACTTATATGGAAGAGTAGCATAATGACCTAAATATGCCAGTGGTAAGCACTGAAGTGCCCTAGCAAAGCACAAGTGAGTTCATAAGAAATGGTAGTTGGGACTTTAAATGGACACTGCAGTCAGAAAAAAGTGCAATATTTGAGAGAATACTTATTTAAGTAGCATTTTGGCTATATATAAATATATTTGCCATAAATATGTGCAGCTAAAAGTCTTCTTATTTTTTTTATGGTAAAAAATACCCAGACACACTAGGTGCTGGTATATTATTTTCTTATACAGCATATTCAGTCCAAGGAAATCCGAATTGCTCTCCAAAAGCTCTGTAACTCTCAGTAGAGGGGGAGGGGCAGAACTACCATTGGTGCAGCAGGTGCAGTTGCACAAGGGCCCAAGTGCTTGGGGGGCCAATAGAAGCCAGTCTATTAACATGAGTTTGTAGAATGTGTACAATCCTAACTCAGGGTAGCCTTTCATTAGTGCAGGTTGCCCGTCTATCTATTTATCTATCTATTTGTCCGTCCGTCCATCCATTATCTATGTGTCTGTCTGACTGACTGTCTGTCTCTATCTATCTCTCTCTCTCTCAGGGATGGGGAACCTTGGCCTTCCTGATGTTTCAGAACTACATTTCCCATGATGCTCAACTGGACTTCAGAGTGCCTAAGCATCATGGGTAATGTAGTTCTGAAACATCAGGAGGGCCAAGGTTCCCAATCCCTGATTTATCCTTATATTATATATAATTATAGTATATTAATAGACAAAAATGTGTATACTGTATATATATATATATATATATATATATATATATATATATGTGTGTGTGTGTGTGTGTGTAAATATACATACATAAATATTCATTACATGCACACACATATATTATATAGTAACCCAACTAAACAAAAGCATGCGTCTAGACTTAATGATAATGTGGGACAGAAAACTGCTGCCTTCAATGGTGAACACAATATTGTGGCTAGTACTATTAAGCTAGGAATATCTGGCTGCAAGGTAGAAGGCTCTGCACATGTACTGCAGCTGGCTAGGGCTTGTGGGAAAATACCTGTATTGGGAAGGAACTATACAGTAGTATCAGATAATAAAAACAGAGGCAGGTTCATTCTCAATTTTATCAACTTTATCTGCAAAATGTTTAATCACTTAAGCCAAATGGACGTAGGTACTACACCGCAGAGTACATTGCCCAGCGTAGACTACAGTCAGGGGCAGAAGGCATCTGCCTTCATATGGTAAGGAAAAACTGATTTTGATGGAAATTAATAGGGTTCATACATAAAGTATTCAGTGTATAAGGGCCCACACTGATCTGAAACCTACCTACTTACTAAGATCAAACCTTATGTTTCTAAGCAAACAGTGAACCGTATTTTTTACCATCAGATTTCTTTTGCTTCTTTTTTAAGCTAATAAATTATTAAAAGCCACCACACAAATTAGTAAAACCTCCTTTAATGTATATATATAAAATAACAGGACAACCTAGTTGAATAGGCAAACAAAATGATAAGAAACTGGCTTTCAAAGTTTTTTTTTGCAGTGTGTTTTCACAGAATTTTATTAAAGAAAAAGTGAACATGAAAAAAAATGGAAAAAAACCTAACATCCCACTCTCGCACAAACTTGATTGCATATTCTCATACGCGCAAACCTGACATGAAAATATGAATATTGCATAAATATGATTTTTCATGTTTTCATCTTCTTAACTGCAAAGGGCTCCAAAGCTTTTATATATATATACATATATATATATATATATATATATATATATATATATATATATATATATATATATATATATAGTTTAATCTTTTATTTGTATCAAAGTATTCATTACAACAAAACAATTTCAAACAATAATTACACTCCAGTGGTCAAAATATATTACATGGCAGGTTCAATATCGTATTTCGTGTTCTTTAACAATCACATAGGATCCGGGTTCTGAAAGTCCACATGAAAAATTGTATGTTCACCTGAAGCGTTTTTGTAATAGGTAAGACCTGATTTCGGTGTGCTAAGAACATATTTCACATATTTCAACATCATTTTCAACAATATTTAAACTCCAATAATCAAAATAAACTACACAAAAAGTTTTTTTGGTAAATTTGCAGGGTTCATCTGATCAAGGTACACATAGTGAGATCTATGCTTATACATCAATACTGTAATAGTAACTTCTTGTATATATCTCTTATGCCATCACAGATCCTGAGGTAAAGTTGGGCAGTCAGGTGGTTATGTCTGAGATGTATAGTTGGAAATGGGACTGTGTTGGCTTGGTTCTAGTGTAATCTACTTTCCATGTTCGGCTTTCTATCAGTCCTGGCTAGTACTTATATGACTAGAAGGGCATGTAGTGTGTTGGGGAGTTAGATGGTGTGTTTCGTCTCGCTAGAGAGGAACTTTCCATATTCAACCTTGTGATTTGTCAATATAAAGGGGCGCAGCATGAGGAACTTAGTTCTGCTCTGTGTAATAATAGGATTCCCAAAAATATAGCATTTCGGCGTAGAACTCCAATCTGCCAGTTTTATAATAAAAGAATCTTTCCAGGGATAGATTCGCATCCATTTGTGTTTTCCACATTAATAGAGTTGGAGTGGACTCAGATTTCCACATCCTCAGGATTATTTGTTTGGCGCTGCATATGGCTAACTGAAATAGGGATGTGTACTGCTTAAACTGAAATTTGGGCAGGATATGGAATAAATATATCAAAGGGTCTAAAGCAATCTCATGATTTAATAACCTGCTCATTTCTTGGTTGATGTCTGTCCAAAATTTTAAGATCCTAGGGCAGTCCCACCAGATATGGTAAGGTGTACCTTCTCCCGAGCACTTCCTCCAGCATCTATCCGATGCTTCTGGGAATATATATTTTAATCTATGGGGAGTGAGATACCATCGAAGCAAGAATTTGTAGTTAGTTTCTAGTAGGGTGGCTGAGTGTGCAGATTTACTGGTATGTCGAAAGATATCAAGCCACTCTTCCTCAGAGAGTGTGTATGGAAGTTCTTTATGCCAAGATATTATTGTAGAGGTTTGTTTGGGGTCAGAGGGTGTGAGTAGGAGTTGATATAAGGTGGATATAACGTGGGCTGGAGGTGAGCTGAGAGTGCAAAGTTTTTCGAAAGGGGTACGATCTCTTGTTGTGTGTTGTTTAAGTTTATGGGTGTGCACGAAATGTTTGAGTTGTAGATATTTAAACCAGTCAGAGAATTGTGTGATTCCCAAGTCCACTAATTGTTGTTTAGATATCAATTTGTTCGCCTCTAATAGTGTATACAGTGGGAGGAGGTTGTCTAGGCTGTTCTGTGATTTAGGCGTAGCTAACATCCCTGTTGGGAAGTCTGGATTGGACAAAACAGTCGTCAGGGGAGAGGGGATAGTTGAGATATGTGGGTTTCTAGCTATAGTCCGAGACCAGACGGCGAAAGTTTCTCGTATTATAGGGTAGATTTTTATCAAGGCTGGGTGGTTCCCATTCGGTTGCCAACAGTATGCGCCGAGTTGGGGGGATCTAGTCAAGTCGTGTTCTAACAGCAACCAAATCTTGTTATATTTGTTAGGGGTTGTACACCAGTCTATCAGTCTCTTTAAGAAGACTGCTGTTCGATACTTAACTACGTCTGGTACTCCTAAACCCCCGTATATTTTTGATAGGTAAAGAGTTGTTCTAGCTATTCTAGGAGGTTTCTTTTTCCAGATATACGAATTCATCACAGACTGGAGTCTATTAAGGTAGGTATCTGAGAGCGGTATGGGGACCGTTTGGAACAAGTAAAGGATCTTGGGGAGTATGGTCATTTTGGCTACCCCTATCCTGCCCAACTATGATATATTTTTATTTAGCCACGCAGATGTGTCTCTAGTTAGAGTATTTAAGAGTGGTTCATAATTCAGTTCAAATAGTTGTTGTACAGTACTAGCGAGGTGAACCCCCAAATATTTCAGTGAGGACCTCTGTATTTGGTATGGTACCTGTGAACTAAGTGTTTGAATGTCAGTCTCATTTAAATTTATAGGGAGAAATTCAGATTTATGTTTATTAACTAAATAATTAGAATGGAGGCCAAACTCTTCCAGTGTGCTCCGTGCCGCAGGTAGGGATATATTTGGATGAGTTAGTGTCAGTAATAAGTCGTCTGCATAAAGTGCCAATTTATGATGGGTGGAGTTTATAGTAAGTCCAGTTATTGCAGGATTGTCACGTAGTTTAGTAGCAAGAATTTCCATTGAGAGAATGAATAATAAGGGTGACAAAGGGCACCCCTGTCTAGTGCCGTTTAATATGGGGAAAGAGTTGGAAAGTGTACCATTGATTTTAATCTTGGCAGTGGGGTTAGTGTAAAGGGCTAGAATTTTTTGAATAAAACTGTCTGGGAAACCAAATTTCTGTAGGGTAACTTTTAAAAAGGTCCAGTCTAGTCTGTCAAAAGCTTTTTCAGCGTCGGTCGAAAGTAAAATAAAGGGAATGTCATGTATAGCTGCGTATTGCATAAGGTGCAAGACTTTTACAGTGATGTCTTTAGCTTCTCTCTGCGGCACGAAACCCACCTGATCTGGATGGATCAATGAAGGAAGTACTTTATTAATTCTGGTGGATAGGATTTTAGCATATATCTTAATATCTATATTCAGGAGAGATATTGGGCGGTAGTTTGATGCAATAGTCGGGTCTTTACCTGTTTTCGGTATAAGTGTAACTACTGCCTCAAGCATAGAGGAGGGTAGGCCATGAGAATCATCAATATAATTAAAAACCAAAAGTAAATGTGGGATCAAAAGATGCTTACATTTTTTGTAATAACCGCTAGTGAGGCCATCAGGTCCAGGGCTTTTCCCTTGTTTTAATGAGTTTATAGCATTGGTAATCTCTTCAGCGGTTATTGCTGAGTCGAAGGGGCTAAGATCTTCTGCTGTTAGTTTAGGTAGGGTAACAGTATCTAAATACTTGCAACAATCATTAAAATGTGTTTTGTTATTCCTGTGCGGCGTCAAGTTATATAACATGGTATAGTAATCTCTAAAGATTTCTGTGATCTTCTTAGTCTCTACTGTTAATCCACCAGAAGGGTCTCGTAACATAGGAATATAGTGGGCTGATTGTTTGGTTTTAAGTGCTCTTGCTAAGAGTTTCCCGGGCCTATTTCCCTCCAGAAAAAAATTCTGTTGTAATTTTAGTGCTTGCTTCTGGGCTGCTAATTCTAGAAATTTTTGGAGTTTCAGCTTAGCTTGATCCCGTAATGATTTTAGGGAGGCATCATGCAGATTGTCCTTATATAAGTTCTCTGCATTTTGATAAGAAGCAGTGAGGTCTGTTTGTTGTGATCTGTTACTTTTATTTTGCAGGGCTTTAATTTTTATCATTTCACCCCTGATGACACACTTATGAGCTTCCCAGAGTGAGAATGGGTTTATATTTGGGGTGTTATTGTGCTCAAAGTAGTCCACTATTGACTTCTCTACTTGTTGTAATATTGGTGGTTCATTGAGTATAGTGTCATCAAATCGCCATTGAAATGGTTTAAAAGGGAGTGAGGACCAGTGCAACTTACATATAACTGCTGAGTGGTCGGACCAGCTAGTCGGCGTGAGGTCTGATGAGGTCACTGAGGAGATAGTGTTATGGTCTGTAAATATGTAATCTATACGGGAGTGAGTGTTCTGTGGTGCTGAGTAATAGGTAAATTTCTTATTATTCGGATGTTGAACTCGCCAGACATCATGGATTCCCAGTAATGTCAGGTCATCCCTAATGGACCTAAGTGATTTTTTCGACACCAGTGATTGTGCAGTAGAACTATCCATCGTTGGATTCAGCGGGGTATTTAAGTCGCAGCCTACTATGAGGGACCCCTTGTAAAAGGCTAAAATGTTATTAGTTATTTTGCGAAAGAAAAGGGCTTGGTGTGTGTTGGGGGCATAAATATTGACCAAAGTAATTGGTTTCCCTTGAAGTAGTCCCCCCAGGGCCAGATATCTCCCCTCATTATCCCCATCTGTTTGTTGGACATGGAACTGTAATGAGTTATGAAGTAGGATACTGACTCCTGAGATTTTTTTGGATGGGTGACTGCTGTGATAGTGTCTGGTGTATGTGGATGCAAAAAAACCTGGTTCTTGTCCTGCTATGTAGTGCGTCTCCTGCAAAAATAGGATGTCTGCTTGTCTATGCTTAATGTCAGTGAATGCTATGCGTCTTTTGTGAGGTGTGTTGAACCCTCTTACATTTTGTGTCATACACACAATTGTTGTTTTATCAGTCATTATCTGTTTAATGGGTCAATACCTGCCTGACTGCTAGGTCTATCCATGAGACTGTGCGAACCAATCGGTAATAGTGTAGAAAGTGCATATACCTGGAGTTTGTTGATTACTGGTAGATAGCGTGTAAACAAAAATATCAATTTGAACAATGTTGATTCAAACTTAAACCATGAAAACAGTAACAAAAACAACAACAAAAACAATAACAAATAACAAATGGTTTGACATAACATGTCACAATTCAGGGGGAAATTAGTTTGCCCCTAGTAATGACTTATAGTAAATTTATAAACAAATACAAGGACAATATAACATTTATCGACAAATAATATAGGACTATATCAATTATTTATGCATACATGTTCAGTCTCTTTACTTGAGAGTCCAGCAAATGAGAAGTATGCTAATGTTCATAGTGAAATGAGGAGACAGAAGATTTAATATTTAGATTACATAGATTTATCTCACCCAATCAGTTCTTATCAGCGTCATCCTGGATTATCCACAGGTGTAAGGTCTTGGGAGTTCTTTGGTCTTTTACTTTTCTGCTGCTGCCATTGTGCTTTAGGAGGTCTCACTGGTTTGGATGCTACTGCAGATTCCGCATCTTCTTTTGATATTGTTGGTTGGGGGGGTTCTATCCCCAGGGCCGCGCATAATTCTGGTATATCGTCCAAGGTTTTACATGACAGCTTATTGCCACCGTGGGAGATGTTAATAGAGCATGGAAAGCCCCATCGATATGGTATTCCTTTAGCTCTGAGGAGCGCTGTTAAATGTTGGTATTCTTTTCGCCTTTGTAGAGTACGAGAGGCCAAATCTGTGAATATTTGCAGGTGGCAGTTTTGGAAATTAATATCTTTAATTCGTCTTGCTGCTTTCATGATGTCTTCTTTGGCCTGGAAATGTGTCAGCTTGAGGATAATATCTCTTGGAGGTGCTTGGTCTGAAGGCTTTGGTCTTAGAGCTCTATGAGCTCTATCCATGGATAGGTCTGTGGTAGAAGTGGGGCCCAGTAGAAAAGAGAAGAGGCCTTTAAGGAATTCAGGGATCGTGTTGGGCAAGATTGTTTCTGGGATCCCTCTAACACGAAGATTCTGCCGTCACTCTCTATTCTCTAAGTCTTCTAGTTTATCTTGCAGTTGTAAAAGCATTGAATCATGTACATTAGCTGTAGTTTGCAGGTTAGAGATTTCGTGACTCATAAACTCATTATCTTCTTCTAGGGCTTCTACCCTGTTGCCAATTTCTGACATATCTTTTCTTAGGTTGGCTAGTTCCTCTTTTATGCAATCTCTAACCTTGACAACTATGTTATCCAGATCATGTTTAGATGGTATAGTGGCCAAAAAGGATTTAGATATCTGCACAGAATCTTCCATATCACTATCCTCACTGTCTGAGGGTGACATCTCAGGTCTCTGTGGTGTGGCTTGTTCAGATAGAATAGATTGTGAGGTTTCTGCAGGCCTAAAGAAAGAGCTCACTGAGTGTTTTGTTGCAGCAGGTTTTTTTGTATCTCTGCCCGGTTTGACAATCTTTTTTGGTGACATTTTCATGCAGTGCTATAGCCAGATTCCTTTCCTTTAGTTTGTTATCACTTTTATCCACTAAAAATTAGACCAGGATAGAGGAACAGTTCTTATAATGATGATTGGAAAATATGTTAGAAATCTCTCTCAGTAGTTGTGAGCTGTGATTATATTAAATGAGGTAGTATATCAGCATGGCCTGTACTACGCACCTCTTTAGTACTCAGGCAATTAATATGTGCTTTATAGTGAATTCAGGCAAGCAGCAGAAGCCATCTGTTGTTGCAGTAATTAGAAGATGACAAAACTTTCCCTGTGTCTGTATCGGGCTTACTTTCCCAAATCCCAGTCTCTATTATTAAGTAGCTGCTTTTCGAGTCACAGTTCATGTGAGACTAAGCGTTGGCAAATATGTATTAATAGTAGGTATATTCGATCAGTTTGATGCTTATGGTGATGGATTTATTTATGCTTTCATGCAGCGTGTCACATCTTAGCGTTGTGGAGATGGCGGTTATGATAAAGATCCGCATCAATAACACCTCACATGATCCGCATTCTACAGTCAGGCATTACCTATATTCCAGTGTCTCCTCCGGGGTCCTTTGCTTCAAGGCGCTAATTGGGATAGGAGTCCGGAGGGTTCCGGAGTTACATTTTACCCTCAGGCTTCAAAGATGGCGGCCGCGATTTAGGCCTCAATCCTTAGTGGCATCAAAGATCTAGCTATAGCAGTTTTGGTCGCTTCTTTTTAGGTCCCCATCCGATCCAGAGGTGGTTTGGGCGTATTGCGCCTTCAGTCTGTGCTCGAATGTCCCCGTATCAGCTATCTTGGGCAATTTTTGGTCGGAGCTCACATTAAAGTGCGGCCATCCGTCTCGCCAGCCGGCTCCCCTATATATATATATATATATATATATATATATATATATATATATATATCTATATGTGTGTACATATGTATATATGTGTTTATATATGTATATATGTATTGACAGACATATATAAACAAATAAAAACATAAATACATATGTGCACATATATATATATATATACAGTATCTCACAAAAATGAGTACACCCCTCATATTTTTGTAAATATTTTATTATATCTTTTCATGTGACAACACTGAAGAAATTACACTTAGCTACAATGTAAAGTAGTGAGTGTACAGCCTGTATAACAGTGTAAATTTGCTGTCCCCTCAAAATAACTCAACACACAGCCATTAATGTCTAAACCGTTAGCAACAAAAGTGAGTACATTTTCCCTCTCCGGTGTCATGTGACTAGATAGTGTTACAAGGTCTCAGGTGTGAATGGGGAGCAGGTGTGTTAAATTTGGTGTTATCGCTCTCACACTCTCTCATACCGGTCACTGGAAGTTCAACATGGCACCTCAAGGCAAAGAACTCTCTGAGGATCTGAAAAAAAGAATTTTTGCTCTACATAAAGATGGCCTAGGCTATATGAAGATTGCCAAGACCCTGAAACTGAGCTGCAGCATGGTGGGCAAGACCATACAGTGGTTTCACAGGACAGGTTCCACTCAGAACAGGCCTCGCCAGCGTCATATCCAGAGTTTCTCTTTAGGAAATAGATGTATGAGTGCTGCCAGCATTGCTGCAGAGGTTGAAGGGGTGGGAGGTGAAGATAAGTAGACTAAGGACATGGATTATTGGAACCATGTCCTGTGGTCCGATGAGACAAAGATAAACCTATTTGGTTCAGATGGTGTCAAGCGTCTGTGGTGGCAACCAGGTGAGGAGTACAAAGACAAGTGTGTATTGCCTACAGTCAAGCATGGTGGTGGGAGTGTCATGGTCTGGGCCTGCATGAGTGCTGCCGGCACTGGGGAGCTACAGTGCATTGAGGGAACCATGAATGCCAACATGTACTGTGACATACTGAAGCAGAGCATGATCCCCTACCTTCGGAGACTGGGCCTCAGGGCAGTATTCCAACATGATAACGACCCTAAACACACCTCCAAGATGACCACTGTCTTGCTAAAGAAGCTGAGGGTAAAGGTGATGGACTGGCCAAGCATGTATCCAGACCTAAACCCTATTGAGCATCTGTGGGGCATCCTCTAATGGAGGGTGGGGGAGCGCAAGGTCTCTAACATCCACCAGCTCCAAGATGTCGTCATGGAGGAGTGGAAGAGGACCTCAGTGGCAACTTGTGAAGCTCTGGTGAACTCCATGCCCAAGAGGGTTAAAGCAGAGCTTGAAAATAATGGTGGTCACACAAAATATTGACACTTTGGGCCCAAGTTGGAAATTTCCACTTAAGAGTGTACTCACTTTTGTTGCCAACGGTTTAGAAATTAATGGCTGTGTGTTGAGATATTTTGACGGGACAGCAAATTTACACTGTTATACAGGCTGTACACTCACTACTTTACATTGTAAGTGTAACTTCTTCAGTGTTGTCACATGAAAAGATATATTAAAATATTTACAAAAATGTGAGGGGTGTACTCACTTTTGTGAGATACTGTATATACATACACATAGATATCCATCTTTAGACATGTATATGTCTGTATCTCAGTGTTAAATCCCTTTGCCTGCTGAGATCTCATATCTTTGAGCCTTTATAACTTTTGTGTGCAATATTTTTTTGAATAATTTTTATTAGATGGTGTTATTATAAGTGTAACTGTACTTTGTAATGTATTTTTGATGTGTTTTGTGACACTTTTTTGTTTTGTGAAACAGTCAACTACAGCTCTGAAATCGCGGTAATCATTCTAGCGTAAATCGCGATTGCCCTCACGCGATCGCATTTATGCTCAACTCGTAATAAGAGAGTAACTTAATGTGCACGCAAACGATCCGGAAAACCCAATACCCCTTGCATGCAAAAGTTTGTGCTCCACTCGTAATGTGACCCAATATCAATTCATGATATCTGCAATTATTAACAACCTCATACCATTTTTATAATTTGTGGGGTTTTTAAACCTTCTTTTCTATGCAATCAAGTGTGGGTCTGATTCACAAGACTTTGACCTCTAGCACTGACAAAAATAAGGGTTTAAATGAGATGATAACATACCACAGCCAGTCTGCCTTTTATCACGGCTTACACTGGCAGCTAAATCTTTATTAATAACGCTGCTATTTCTTTCACTCTTAGCCTGGGTTTCTTCAGTGGATGAATCATGCCCTCTTTCTCTTTTGGACTCTGTTAGATGACAAGGATTCCCACTCCCAGGTAAATGCTCAGCCTGATCTGTCAGTATAGCAGACATCAGGGCTTTGCCGTAGAGGCCTCATCAGCACTCACTAATGTATACACAGTTTTTTGCAGGCTAGATAGAGATTACAGCAAGGGGTCTGTTGTATGTCAAACCCTTTTTACTGTAGTAATTTACAGCATTTGTTAACTTGTTTCTAAAATGCATATTGATCATTAAATGAACAGTATACTTCAGGAAGCAAATAGGTTAAGCTGCATTTACCCCTGAACTTGATTCATGCAACACTTGATGCAAAAAAAGGTTGTTTTTCTTCTGGTGTTTGACAAATACATTATACAGCTGATGGTGTTGCAATCTTTTGAGTTGCTTGAAGATCCAGCTTCCAATGCAGGAAGATTATTTTGTAATAATATATGTTGGGCTAATATAACGGGCGCCCGTAAATGGGCAAATTTGTTGTTTACGGGCGTAGGTTAAATAACCAGCAATTTTGATTGGCTGGATAATGCTACCACGAGCTTGCGGTAGCACTTTACGCTAGCATTCATTAACCGTAATCTGGCCCATTGTTTTTAAGAACTGGTGTTTTTACACAGAATAAGTATTGTACTAAACAAAGGCTTAAAGGGACAGTATACACCAATTTTCACTTTGAGTTACTAAGTTGCTATAATATTTTATTGAGATGATTAAGGTTAGAAGAGCTGTGACGGCTGTCAACCAATCATAGACTCATATACATAAATGAGATATAAATTGTTTACTAAAAGAGCAAAGTAAATTTCATAACAGAAGTAAATTGCAATTTATTTATTTTTTAAATTGCATGCTCTATTTGAATCAAGAAAACTTTATTTTGACTTCCACTTGCACGTGATGAGCAAAAATAATTTGAAAAACTGCCTAGCAGAGTGCATTGTAAGAGTTTTTTTTACAAGGTTTTCAAACTCAAATCCATTGCATTTTTTTTTAAATCCAGCAAAAACCCATTCATCTATTGATTTTCTAATGCATTTGTGCCTTAAAAGTATTTGCTATACTCTGCATAAGGATAATTTTATATTAATATTCCTGTCAATCAAAAGACACCTTTACATCAGCTTTGTAAATAAATGTATGGACTTTGCAGATTCTACACCTTGCATTTGCTGTTTGTTATGAATAGTGTTTCTTGGCTGTTTACAGTGATTTTTGTCAATGTTACAGATCACACACATGTTCAGTTCATGGGGCCTATTTATCAAAGGTCTTGCGGACCTGATCAGACAGTGCGGATCAGGTCCGCAAGACCTCGCTGAATGCGGAGAGCAATACGCTCTCCGTATTCAGCATTGCACCAGCAGCTTGCAAGAGCTGCTGGGGCAACGCCGCCCCCTGCAGATTTGCGGCCAATCGGCCGCCAGCAGGGGGTGTCAATTAACCCGATCGTACTTGAATATTTAGATATTCTATTTAATCAATGTTTATGCTCTGTACTCTACATATATCTACGGTCTCTATGCAGCTTGATACTTTCATATTTTTTTCAGCATGAACACAATAATTAGGACATCCTTATCTAGATGACAGTGGGTATAATTTCTTTTTAATTTGTATTAATTTTCCCATATTTTATATTATTTTCAAATAAAAGTTATTTTTTTTTTAATTAGTTGTTTTTATTAAGCATTTATGACAAAATTACAACACCATATACATGTAACAGTTACATATCATAGATATTGCTCTAACAGTAGGTACTGACATAGTAGATTTTAACAACAGAATGAACTATTATCCACATGATTTCCTAGGTTTAGTGTACAAATTGAAGCCCATACAATCAATTCACACAACGTTTTTTAACTGGAACATAACAACAGTCAGCCTGGTATATTTAACTATTTTTGGTTTCTAAGGTGCAATATTTGTGTATATAAAAATTGTTAGAAGACAATTAATTACCTATGGCCTAGATTTGGAGTTTGGCGGTAGCCGTGAAAACCAGCGTTAGAGGCTCCTAACGCTGGTTTTAGGCTACCGCCGGTATTTGGAGTCAGTAAAAAAAGTGTTTAACGCTCACTTTTCAGCCGCGACTTTTCCATACCGCAGATCCCCTTACGTCATTTGCGTATCCTATCTTTTCAATGGGATCTTTCTAACTCCGGTATTTAGAGTCGTGTCTGAAGTGAGCGTCAGAAATCTAACGACAAAACTCCAGCCGCAGAAAAAAAGTCAGTAGTTAAGAGCTTTCTGGGCTAACGCCGGTTTATAAAGCTCTTAACTACTGTGCTCTAAAGTACACTAACACCCATAAACTACCTATGTACCCCTAATTTTTTTAACCCCTAATCTGCCGACCACCACCTACGTTATACTTATGTACCCCTAATCTGCTGCCCCTAACACCGCCGACCCCTGTATTATATTTATTAACCCCTAACCTGCCCCCAACAACGTCGCCGCCAGCTACCTACAATAATTAACCCCTAATCTGCCGACCGCAAAGCGCCGCCACCTACATTATAGCTATGTACCCCTAATCTGCTGCCCCTAACACCGCCGACCCCTATATTATATTTATTAACCCCTAATCTGCCGCCCTCAACGTCGCCTCCACCTGCCTACACTTATTAACCCCTAATCTGCTGACCGGACCGCACCTCTATTATAATAAAGTTATTAACTAATCCGCCTCACTAACCCTATAATAAATAGTATTAACCCCTGATCTGCCCTCCATAACATCGCCGACACCTAACTTCAAACATTAACCCCTAATCTGCCGACCGGAGCTCACCGCTATTCTAATAAATGTATTAACCCCTAAAGCTAAGTCTAACCCTAACACTAACACCCCCCTAAGTTAAATATAATTTAAATCTAACGAAATTAATTAACTCTTATTTAATAAATTATTCCTATTTAAAGCTAAATACTTACCTGTAAAATAAATCCTAATATAGCTACAATATAAATTATAATTATATTATAGCTATTTTAGGATTTATATTTATTTTACAGGTAACTTTGTATTTATTTTAACCAGGTACAATAGCTATTAAATAGTTAAGAACTATTTAATAGCTACCTAGTTAAAATAATTACAAAATTACCTGTAAAATAAATCCTAACCTAAGTTACAATTAAACCTAACACTACACTATCAATAAATAAATTAAATAAAATACCTACAATTACCTACAATTAAACCTAACACTACACTATCAATAAATAAATTAAATAAAATACCTACAATTACCTACAATTAAACATAACACTACACTATCAATAAATAAATTAAATACAATACCTACAAATAACTACAATGAAATAAACTAACTAAAGTACAAAAAATAAAAAAGAACTAAGTTACAAAAAATAAAAAAATATTTACAAACATCAGAAAAATATTACAACAATTTTAAACTAATTACACCTACTCTAAGCCCCCTAATAAAATAACAAAGACCCCCAAAATAAAAAAAATGCCCTACCCTATTCTAAATTACTAAAGTTAAAAGCTCTTTTACCTTACCAGCCCTGAACAGGGCCCTTTGCGGGGCATGCCCCAAGAAGTTCAGCTCTTTTGCCTGTAAAAAAAACATACAATACCCCCCCCAACATTACAACCCACCACCCACATACCCCTAATCTAACCCAAACCCCCCTTAAATAAACCTAACACTAAGCCCCGGAAGATCTTCCTACCTTATCTTCACCATACCAGGTTCACCGATCGATCCAGAAGAGCTCCTCCGATGTCCTGATCCAAGCCCAAGCGGGGGGCTGAAGAGGTCCATGATCTGGCTGAAGTCATCATCCAAGCGGGAGCTGAAGAGGTCCATGATCCAGCTGAAGTCTTCATCCAAGCGGGAGCTGAAGAGGTCCATGATCCGGATGAAGTCTTCTATCAACAGCATCTTCAATCTTCTTTCTTCAGGAGCCGTCATCTTTCATCTGACATGGAACATCCTCTTCTCCCGACACCTACTAGCCGAATGACGGTTCCTTTAAATGACGTCATCCAAGATGGCGTCCCTCGAATTCCGATCCAATCAGCCAATCAGATTGAGCTTGCATTCTATTGGCTGTTCCGATCAGCCAATAGAATGCGAGCTCAATCTGATTGGCTGATTGGATCAGCCAATCGGATTGAACTTGATTCTGATTGGCTGATTCCATCAGCCAATCAGAATATTCCTACCTTAATTCCGATTGGCTGATAGAATCCTATCAGCCAATCGGAATTCGAGGGACGCCATCTTGGATGACGTCATTTAAAGGAACCGTCATTCGTCGTTCAGTCGTCGGCCAGGATGGATGTTCCGCGTCGGAGGTCTTCAGGATGCTGCCGCTCCGGATGGATGACGATAGAAGATGCCTCTTGGATGAAGACTTCAATCGGATAGAAGACCTCTTCTGCCCCGCTTGGATGAAGACTTCTACCGGATGGAGGACCTCTTCTTGCTCCGCTTGGATGAAGAATTTGGCTCGGCTGGGTGAAGACGACTCAAGGTAGGGAGATCTTCAGGGGCTTAGTGTTAGGTTTATTTAAGGGGGGTTTGGGTTAGATTAGGGGTATGTGGGTGGTGGGTTGTAATGTTGGGGGGGTATTGTATGGGTTTTTTTACAGGCAAAAGAGCTGAACTTCTTGGGGCATGCCCCGCAAAGGGCCCTGTTCAGGGTTGGTAAAGTAAAAGAGCTTTGAACTTCAGTAATTTAGAATAGGGTAGGGCATTTTTTTATTTTGGGGGGCTTTGTTATTTTATTAGGGGGCTTAGAGTGGGTGTAATTAGTTTAAAATTGTTGTAATATATTTCTAATGTTTGTAAATATTTTTTTATTTTTTGTAACTTAGTTCTTTTTTATTTTTTGTACTTTAGTTAGTTTATTTAATTGTATTTATTTGTAGGAATTGTATTTCATTTATTTATTGATAGTGTAGTGTTAGGTTTAATTGTAGATAATTATAGGTATTTTATTTAATTAATTTATTGATAGTGTAGTGTTAGGTTTAATTGTAACTTAGGTTAGGATTTATTTTACAGGTAAATTTGTAATTATTTTAACTATTTTAGCTATTAAATAGTTCTTAACTATTTAATAGCTATTGTACCTGGTTAAAATAAATACAAAGTTACCTGTAAAATAAATATTAATCCTAAAATAGCTATAATATAATTATAATTTATATTGTAGCTATATTAGGATTTATTTTACAGGTAAGTATTTAGCTTTAAATAGGAATAATTTATTTAATAAGAGTTAATTAATTTCGTTAGATTAAAATTATATTTAATTTAGGGGGGTGTTAGTGTTAGGGTTAGACTTAGCTTTAGGGGTTAATACATTTATTAGAATAGCGGTGAGCTCCAGTCGTCAGATTAAGGGTTAATAATTGAAGTTAGGTGTCGGCGATGTTAGGGAGGGCAGATTAGGGGTTAATACTATTTATTATAGGGTTTGTGAGGCGGATTAGGGGTTAATAACTTTATAATAATAGCGGTGCGGTCTGCTCGGGAGATTAGGGGTTAATAAGTGTAGGCAGGTGGAGGCGACGTTGTGGGGGGCAGATTAGGGGTTAATAAATATAATATAGGGGTCGGCGGTGTTAGGGGCAGCAGATTAGGGGTACATAGGGATAATGTAAGTAGCGACGGTTTAAGGAGCGGCAGATTAGGGGTTAATAATAATATGCAGGGGTCAGCGATAGCGGGGGCGGCAGATTAGGGGTTAATACGTGTAAGGTTAGGGGTGTTTAGACTCGGGGTACATGTTAGAGTGTTAGGTGCAGACGTAGGAAGTGTTTCCCCATAGCAAACAATGGGGCTGCGTTAGGAACTGAACGCGGCTTTTTTGCAGGTGTTAGGTTTTTTTTCAGCTCAAACAGCCCCATTGTTTCCTATGGGGGAATCGTGCACGAGCACGTTTTTGAGGCTGGCCGCGTCCGTAAGCAACTCTGGTATCGAGAGTTGCAGTGACGTTAAATATGCTCTACGCTCCTTTTTTGGAGCCTAACGCAGCCATTCTGTGGACTCTCAATACCAGAGTTATTTTAAAGGTGCGGCCAGAAAAAAGCCAGCGTTAGATACGCGGGTCGTTACCGACAAAACTCTAAATCTAGCCGTATGTCTTTTAATTTTTGCTCCCAAATGAATAAAATCCCGTTTTCTAATAAAACTATAATAAAGTTTCTCCAAGTGTAGTACCACATTTACTTCAGTTATCCATTGAGAAAGTTTTGGTGTTTCTGTTTTTTTCCAGAGCCTGGGAAATAGTCTCTTTGCGCATGTCACCAAGTTGAGAAACCATTTCTCCTATATGCGCATTTAATTCTGGGTACTTGATTCAGAAGAACTATGGAGGGATTTAATACAACATTGGTGCCCAATGTGTTATTCATATATACATAAATGTGTTCCTAAAAAGATTGAAGTTTGGGGCATGACCACCATATACTGTATGTGTCATGTTACCTCTTTCACCACAATGTCTCCAGCACAGGGGTGAGGCCCTTGGAAACATCTTGTCGAGTCTACAATATAATCTTATAATTTAGGGGGGCGGAGCCGACTGCCGACATGGACGGTCGCAACTAAACTGAGCTCCGTGCTAAGTGAAGCTAGGGAGCACCTAAAAAGTATGCCAAACTAAGAAAAACACACTTAAACCTGCTCCATTACACAGCACGTCTGTCAGTGGCACAATCTAAGCGACATCTGGGACTCAGCATCGGCCATAAGCTCAAGCTCACAGGAACCAACGGAAAGTACCGACAACAGCCGGTTTGGGCCTTAAAATAACGACTACCGGGCGGATCGCTGTAGACGTGACCCTCATTGAGGTAATTTAGCACTCACCGCACCGAACATATCACACGATCTTAAACACTGAGCTACCCAGAAAAACATACAGCAACAGATAAGCCACCACTGCAGGCCTCACTTTAAGAAGTGCGCGTGGCGCACGAACAAAAGAGGAGCATAACCGCATTTGCACATTTGCCTAAAATAAAGCATTATAACATCTGCCTGTCGCATCTCCAGTGAGGGCTAACTGAGTTTGCGACTTACAAGCCCTTTTAACGAACTTTACACTTTGATGAACCTAAAGGCCAAAACGCCGATAATCACGTGTACAGCACTGCTGGTTTTACATCACGCACCAGGCCCACACGCCACAACCAGCTAATTTCCTTTAACAATCCCTTACAGCCTCAGAAATCAGCCCACATGGCAGCCAGGAGACAAGTAAAAGGGGATAAAATGCCAAAAACTCCTTCTAATACAGTGTCCAAACTTAACACTTACTTCAAGGCGCTAAGCCCATCACAAGGCCCAGACACAGACTCTGAACAAGATCCCACTATGAATGCAAACTCTGCTGAGAATCAGGATAGCCATACTGCTCCACTCACTAAAGCAGACATCAATTCTTTACCAACTAAGGAAGACTTCACTGCACTAATTCAACATGTGGGGAAAATTCTAAAAGATGGACTTGCAGAAGTCAAAAAAGAAATAGCAGAACTGGGAGAAAGAATGGAATACTTAGAAGAGCAAGCTAATGACACTAATAACACTATAGATGAACACTCCCGATGCCTCTCCATTCACGACATCCAGCTACAACAACTTAAAAGCCAGCTTGAAGACTTAGACAATAGAGGAAGGAGGCAAAATCTGCGAATCAGAGGAGTGCCAGAAAGCATTACAGGAGAGCATATACCTCAGTACCTGCAGAATTTATTTAAATTCCTGACAAATGACTCAACTTCCCTACCTCTTCAATTGGATAGGGCCCATAGGGCCTTGAGGCCTAGACCAAAAGATTCGGACCCTCCCAGAGACATTGTTTTAAAATTCCACAAATACCAGGACAAGGAGCTGATAGCCCAAGCAGCCAGAAAAACCTCCCCTATCACTTTCGAGGGGAAACAGATCCAAATATATGCAGACTTAAGCCCGGTTACCCTTGCCAACAGAAGAGAAGCAAAATACTTAACAGAACATCTACGTGACCACGCCATTCAATACCGGTGGGGTTACCCATTTAGTATCAGAGTTAATAAAGACAACAAAATAATCTCATATAAAGATCCTGGAGACTTGGAGGAGTTTTGTACAGCTTTATGCATTCCAACCCCTAATTTGCCAAGATGCAATGATAAGAACCCTCCACACATGGATGATTCTCGCCCACCTCAACCCCAACGTTCACAATGGCAAAGGGTCAACAGAAAGAGACACAGAAACTCACCCACACCTTCTTCCACTTCCATGAAGGACACTTGAAGGAGTACAAGCTTCATACTGGAGAGTACTTTTTGAGCTTTGTGAGACAATCTTTTGATTGATTTTAGTATGACCTCACAGGTTATATTGAAATTATTACTAATTGTAGCTTTAATTGGCTATAATATTTACAGGCTGATCAGTTGAATAACTATCCCTTATTTACCCCACTAGGAGGTTTACATAGCCACTATATGAAGAAATATAGTATACCCTAGGGTAAATGTACAGAGAATAGGCCATACCATCTATTGTATGTATGTTTTAAACACTCCCTAGCTAAACTGTTTTTGGTTTCATGTTCATTTTCCCCCATTCAGCCAGGGTGCCCTACAGCCTGGCTCAATGTTTGTTTCTTGTTTCCTATTTTTTGTTAGTCATTGTTTTGTTTATTATGTTTGTTACTACATGTGCAATAATGTTTTTTGTCATCACAGATACAGATGTTAGCTTATGCTGCTCGGTCCAGGTCTGCCATGAACACAGAAAGAATATCTATGCTAGGGCTCAAAAGAACTCTTCACTACATGATATAACCCACATGCCCTCTCTTGACGCTCCTGACCACCTTATCCCATCTATGGGACTACTCGGCTATCATATAAGGTACCCTTTATTCCATCATACGCTCCTCTTCAACTCTACATTACTTACCAACATTAAACATGCCCTTACACCAACTTAAATTCCTATCACAAAACTGCAGGGGTCTTAACTCACCTACTAAAAGGTCAATTGCTTTAAACCACTTTAGGAAACACGAAGGAGACATAGTCTTCGTTCAGGAGACCCATTTTTTGAGGCGTGACCCACCAAGATTTTCGTCCCCAGATTACCCTGTGGGGTTTTTTAACTCCCATCCCCTAAAGAAAATAGCAGGGGTAGGCATTCTATTTCATAAAAATACTCACTTCCAACTTAATGATAAATTTGAAGATCCAGAGGGGAGAATCCTAATCCTTACAGGACTTCTCTTCAACACGCAGATAACCCTTGCGTGCTTGTATGCCCCCAACACAGGCCAGCTTAAATTCCTAAGAAGAGCCAGCAATAAAATTTTAGAACTACGGTCAGGTGCGGTGGTAGTGGGGGGTGACTTAAACGTAGTACTAAACCTACAGACCGACAGTTCCTCCAACAAAAAGACCTGTAGTAACTACAACCCTCTAAGAATAATCGACTGCCTAAGAGAAAATACCTTAGTTGACATCTGGAGATTGCAACATCCACAGAAAAAAGAATTCACACACTACTCACATACACAGAGATCCTTTTCAAGGATAGACTATCTTCTAGTAGATCATAACACCATGACATTAGCATCACATACAGATATCTACACAGCTGCATGGACAGACCATTCGACGATTAGTCTAGAACTAGACTGGATAAATAAACCTTTACGACTCAATGTATGGAGACTAGACGACTCATTACTACATGACCCAGATGTAGTCACAAAACTTAAACAAACAATAGAAGAATATTTCGAACACAATACTAATTCTGTAGTTAACACTAGCACGTTATGGGAAGCCCATAAAGCTGTAGTGAGGGGCAGCTTTATACAGCTCACAGCCAGAAAAAGAAGGGCCCAAAACTCAGAATACACTAACCTCACTCGACTTTTGCAACTTGCGGAGAATGCGCATAAACTTAACCCCGGCAGTGACACAACACTAGATAACCTAACGGCGGCTAGGAGTGCAGTCAACAACTATTTACAAAGAGCTGCCCATAAAAGAGCCCTTGCCCTCAAAAAAGTATATTTTCATGGTGGCAATAGATCTGGCCCCTTGTTAGCTAGAGCCCTACGTAAGAAAGCTTCATCGAACCATATATATTCTATTAAAGACTCAGATGGTCGCACATTCCATGACAGCCCAAATATTGCTGAAACTTTTAGGAAATACTACGAACATATTTATAACTTATCGACTTCTATACCTCCCCCGAATAAGCAAGATATAACAGCCTACTTAGATACACTATCAGTCCCCGCGCTCTCCGAAGATCAAAGGCAGAGCCTAGATTCACCAATTACTGCTCAGGAAATTCTGAAAGCCATATCAGACCTACCAGCAGGAAAAAGCCCTGGCCCAGACGGCCTCACAAATAAATATTATAAAACATTTAAAGATCAACTAGTTGCACCCCTCCTTTCCCTGTTTCACACTTTAGATAAAGAAGGGCACCTTCCAACGCTAATGAAGGAGGCACATATATCAGTAATCCCTAAAGCTGGAAAAGACCAGGATTCTCCGCCGAATTTTAGGCCTATTTCCCTTTTAAACACTGATCTTAAAATTCTAGCCAAAATCATAGCATCACGCATAAACCCGATTTTACCAACAATCATACACGCTGACCAGACGGGGTTTGTGGGGGGGAGAGAGGCAAGGGACAATACTATAAGGGCACTCCAGCTGATGGAATACGCAAAAGCCAACAACATTAAAACAGTCTTTCTATCCACAGATGCCGAAAAGGCTTTCGACCGCTTAAATTGGGATTTTCTTTTCTCCACACTGCAAAAATTTGGGTTCGGGACCACAATAATCAATAGAATTAGGGCACTGTACCTCTCACCAACTGCAAAAGTTAGGATAAACGGCCTCCTTTCAGATACTCTTAATATAAGTAATGGGACACGGCAGGGTTGCCCTCTTTCCCCCATATTGTTTGTCCTCAGCATAGAAATGTTGGCAGCACGCATTAGAGAAAACGAGCAAATAGTAGGGATACCTTTAGGGGACAACAATTACAAAGTTTCACTCTATGCAGACGATGTCCTCTTGTCTCTCGCCTCTCCACTTGCCTCTCTGGAAGCAGTCGCACGCGAGTTTAAAAAGTTTGGGGACCTTTCTTACTTTTCGATTAACTACACCAAATCTGAACTGATGAATATTAATCTCCCTAAAGCTGAACTAGATATACTTGCAAACCGGACTCCCTATAAATTACAAACCGCGGCATTAAAATACTTAGGAACCTACCTTACTCCAAACCACAGATTATTATTCCAACTTAACTATTCAAACTTACTCAAGTCCACTCAAACAGACCTAAATTCGTGGTCCAAAAAGCCCTTTTCCTGGTGGGGCCGAATCCAGACGTTAAAGATGACCACGTTACCCAGAATCCTATACATCATGCAGGCAGTTCCCATCAAGATTCCCACTCCGTTCCTTTGTAGACTTCAGACCACCTTAAACAAATATGTATGGGGCTCGGTTAGACCAAGAGTTAGCAAAACAACTCTGTACAGGCAGCAGGGAGAGGGTGGACTAGGTCTCCCCTGTCTAGACCTCTACTATAAGGCGATTAGTCTCCAGAGAATACTTGACTGGCACAGGAACTCTATGACAAAAGCCTGGGTGTCTATAGATTCACATATTTTGCAAATTCCGAACGCTGGAACCCTGTGCTGGCTACCCCCATCATATAGAAGTGACACAAAAAGCATATACCCCCTATACAGTAGTCTTTTTGATAACTGGAACAGAATCATTAAAACCCATCCCCACATCTCCACCTACAGATCCCCGATGTCACCTATGTCTCCAAATGCTGAGTTTCTAGGAGGATTAGACTTCACAAAACCAACATCATCACACCTAGAAGTGGGATACACAATTCCTTTACATAAACTGTTGACGGGCAAAAGAGTGAAATCGCGCCAAGACCTTCAACAATACCTAAACGGGGCATTTTCTAGCTGGCTTAAACACAAACAACTAACACATCTACTGAACACATCTGAACACAGTCCAGACTGGACTAGACCATTAACGCCCTTTGAAACAAACTGCATGTCCCATAACACACTTAGACACCCTCTATCACTAGCCAAGTCCCTCTTATTGGCTCACCACAAAACAGACTTACCGACATTTACAAACAAATGGCACTTAGAACTGAAAACTGAATTAGACAGGCAGACATGGAAACACATCTTCCGCTACACCAAAATATCTTCCACTTCAACAAAGATGATAGAACTGAACTATAGAGTTTTATCAAGATGGTACCTGACACCCACTAGGTTAAAAAGTATATACCCCACCACCTCAGACAAATGCTGGAGGGGTTGTGAGCAAAAAGGAACAATGCTACACATGTGGTGGGACTGTCCCGTTATACATCCCCTCTGGCTCCACGTAGAATCCCTGATACAAATTATTCTTAACTCCCCCATTCAACTCACTCCTATCATAGCTATACTAAATCTGTTGCCTAAGAAGATAGACTATTTACGCCAGCGTCTACTGCAATTCATCATCAATTCGGCTAAAACACTAATTGCTAGAAAGTGGAGGAGCTTAGCAGCCCCCACGTGGAAGGAAATATTAGCTCACATTGACGACACATTAGTACTAGAAGAGTACGGCTTTTTCAAAACCCAAAGACTTGACACCTTTTTAGACATTAAATTCCTTTGGGACTCCACCAAACCTGTGTTCATGGCGCGAACCTGAGACAAACCATTATGGCAAGATAGAAGGAAATGTTTTGCTTAATACTGTATGATTTAGTTTCTTTTCCTCTTAGCCTACTTTTAATTTCCTAAATGGTAATGAGAGGACCTCAACTTCAAAAGGACTAAAACAATCTCTTGACAATTTTGTTAAATGAAACAAAAATGCTGTAACAGACTCGTTATTGTAGTGTTTTCTGTATTGTTTGGTTTGTTTGTTTTTAAAAAAAAAAAAAACACCAATAAAAATGATTTACAAAAAAAAATAATCTTATAATTTAATTCTACTAAATTTGGAGACATTGAAGATTTTTTGGTTGAGACAAAGGAAAGAGCCCATTGGTCATCTGAATGTGTTATTTGGAGTTCCCGCTCCCACTGTTTTATATATGATGGCCTGTGTTGGGGAAACCTTATGGTCAACAGTTTGTATATATGGGAGATGTGCGATTTGATTACAGTTTGAGATGTACATATTGTTTCAAACTTAGTGAGTGGTCTTGTAAGATCCACTTTGTATGAGCTGGCCCTGACAGAGTGTCTAGCTTGAAGATAGAAGAACCATTTATCTAAAAGGGGTTCCAAAATTTCTGTGTAGTTCTTGCTGGCTTTTAAATAAGCCTCCCTGTGTTAATAAATGTATGGGAATATTCGTCTGTATGTCTGGAGAGGTAGGGAATTCACTAGTGTCAGGAGGTATAATAATTGGATTGTTGAACAAGGGGGATAAAGGTGAGATATTAGTGGAAAGTTCAGCATGTTCCTTCAATACTAAATCCCAAACATCTAGTGTCGCTTTAATTAGGGGGTTGGCTTCAATTTGTCGAGTTCTGTGTTTTTTAAGTAGCCAGGAAAGGTTGTATAAGCTTGGAATCTCGGCTATATGGGATTCCATATGAACCCATGGTTTTGGGGTGCTATGGTGACACCAAGAGACTATACGGGCTAGGTGGGAGGCATAGTAGTAATTTTTAAGAAGAGGCAAAGTCAGACCACCATGTTCCTTTGAAAGGTATAAGTTTTTTTTGGCTGCTCTAAGTTTGTTATGAGACCATATAAAGGATTCTATACATTTTTGGTGAGAGGTGAAAAAGTGCTGTGGAAGATATATGGGTAAAGTTTGGAAGAGATAAAGATACTTCAGAATTATTAACATTTTAACTGCATTTACGTGACCCAGACAGAACAAATGCCCTTGCCTGTGCCATGTATCTAAGAGTTGATTTATTTCCATATATAAGGGTGTAAAGTTTCTATCATAGATATCTGTTGGTTTTTGTAATGTAAGTGCCAAGATATTTAAACTTGTCCACTATAGCAAAGTTTGTATGTGTTTTGAGATATTGGATATCTGGATATTCCAGGTTTAGGGGCATTAGCATAGATTTATCGAAGTTGATTAAGAAATTTGATACCTCTTATATTCAATGGAGGTATTGAAGTTTTTGGTGACTTGATTGTAAATACAATATCAACTGCGAAGAGTAAGCACTTTGAGTAGTATTGCTGTATGTAAAACCCTCGATATCAGGATAATTTGTAACTAATATTGCAAGTATCTCTACAGAGAGGGCAAATATTAGAGGTGAGAGGGGACACCCCTGCCTCATTCCATTTCTTACTGGGAAGATATCAGACTGTGTGCTGTTTGCTACGAATCTAGCCATAGGGTTGGTGTATAATGCTTTTAATCTATTGATTAACTTACTAGGAAAATTAAATTTGGTCAAAGTCGCCCACATGAAATCCCAATTCACTCGGTGAAATACCTTTTCGGTGTCAGTAGATAAAAAAAGCATGGGGGTTTTACTGTCGGTGACCTTCTGTAATGTCTGTAATAACCTAGTGGTATTATATTTTCCTTGCTGTTCATTTACAAATCCCAATTGGTCTGTGTGAATTAGGTGGGGGAATACATTATTCAGTCTAGTTGCTAGAATTTTTGCATATATTTTCATGTCAATATTGATTAGGAATATTAGTCTAAAATTCTGAACTTTATCTTCTGATTTACCCGGTTTGGGGAGTACTGTTATAGAGGCTTCTAAGAGTGTGTGTGTAAATGTAGAATCGTCATCTATTGGTTGGTGTAATGTCAGGAGTTGCTTACTTAGATGGGGCTTTACCTGGGGGCAATGTTTTAATGGTATCTAAAATCTCTTGCAGGGTGAAAGAAGAGTTTATTGTTTCCCTATCTTCATCAGGTAGTGAGGGTATGCTTATCTTTGAGAGATATTGTTGTATGGCTTCTGTTTTATTGGTGTTGGCAGAAGTGTTTAAATTATATAGTGATTTATAGTAATTGGCAAAATTCCCTACTATGTCTTTATTTTCTGTTATGAGTGACTCCATCAGGCCCGACTATATTTCGGATATAAACTTGTAGTCGTTTCTTTTATAAGGACCTAGCAAGCATCTTCCCTGCCTTGTTACTCTCAATAAAAAAACTTCTCTCTAGTTGTTAATGCTCGTAGGTGAGCATTATGAATCAGAAGTTTATTTAGTGCTTCTCTGGTCGTGATGAACCATTTCTGTGCTGATTTGGGGTCACTTTTATGTGCACATTCTATTTGTTGTAAGTTTCTTACCAGTGTTTGGTAAATCGTGGATCTTTGTTTACGAGTTCTGTGTGTGTGCTGTATTATCTCTCTCCGAATATAGCATTTAAATGCTTCCCAGTTGTTCACCTCTGAGGTATCTTGTGGGTTATTATGTGTAAAGAATTTGTTGATACGTTTATCCAAACTTTCGAGTATCAAAGGGTCGGTGAATATATTGTCATTTAATCTCCAGTGTGTTCTGGACTTGGGTTTTGAAGACCAGTGAAAAGAACTAAGGACCATGCTATGGTCAGACCACAAGGTATGTGTGATTCTAGATGTGATAAGGTTTGTGAGTACATTTTGTGTCCACATAATATAGTTGATTCTAGAATAACTATGCTGAGGATTAGAAAAGAATATAAGTCCTTTATTGCCGGGTGCACTGTTCTCCAGGTATCGAACAGGGTAGGGATTTGTAAAACTAAGCAATTAGCTTTTATATGTTTCACTGAAATACATGATGTCCCTGAGGAGGTCTCTAGAGAAGGGCACATCAGAAAATGTAAATCTCCCCCTAACATAATAGGGCATTTCGCATTATCTAGGAGGAATTTAGTGACTAGTCTGAAAAATTTGAGTGTAGGACGATTGGGAGCATAAATATTTTGGTGATAGTAAGGGGTCTACTGTATAGCAACCCTGTTACTACCAGGAGTCTGCCATTGTGATCTTGGTGGCAATCTATAAGTACAAAGGGTATCCCTTTTCTTATAGAGATACAGACCCCATTCTTGCGGTCTGGGTTGGAGCACATAAAGTACTGATTATAATATCTGGTGGATAAGATTGGCTCTTTATTTTTTTTAAAGTGGGTTTCTTGGTTAAGAATTACGTCAATTTTCTTCTTGAAAAAATCATGAAATGCAATAGAGCGCTTTTCTGCGGAGAGAAAGCCCTTTACATTTTGTGTAGCGAGTGTAAAGGCTTCGGGAGGAGGGGAAGAAGTCATTGTATGGTTGTGTGGAATACTAGGGAAATCAATTGGGTTTATAATTTAGATTCTTCTTTCTATGTAGCACCTTCAAATGTAACTTTGTTGGGGGTAGTGAATGAAAGTGTCGAATGGAGTATATGAAGTGTGGTAAAAATATGTTCCTGTACGTGTGTGGAGTGTAATGAGAGTATATTGGAAGTGTGTATGTGGCGTGTGTTTATGTGAATATTCACTTGTGTGTAGAGTAGTGGAAATGTGTGTGGTGAGGGTCCAGTCACAGAAGTAAAAAACCTGTAACCTGCATCAATAAGTATGTATAATTGGTTGAGTGCCAAATTAAAACAAAACTAGAAAAATAACCAGATATAACATTAATAAAAGTACAACTTTTTAACACTAAGTAACCTTCAAGTGAGCTTATAGATAAAACTTTATATAAAGCTCATTTAGATGACCTACATGTGGTGAAGGATGAGTTACATTCTAACTGTAATACATGACTCTAGTCAGAGCTGCAAAAGAGCTCAGCGCTGATGTCAGAGTGGAGATATTGCTATTTATCGTATATATAACAAATTAAAATAAGAAACCAAACAACCAAAGCTTTAAGAAAACAATTTTTTTTAAATTCTTTTTATTAAGAGAACAAAAATATATAACAAATATTTATAAACATAACCATCATATGTATCCACGCAGGGAACAACAATAAAAGTGCGACTGTAAGATTACAGTGGTCAACAATCTTATATTGGTGTTAGACAGCTGAGTAATAGAAGAATAAACAGAATAATTGTACAGATGCAAACTCGTCACATGTAAAGTATCTCAGCGTCAGTTACATCAAAGATGTTTTGTTTTAAACTAACCGTTACATAGTCGCCTTCCTGAGGTCAGTGAGATGGGTTCAGCAGTTCTCATTTTACATTTTATATCTTATAGAGTGCAGTGTCTCAAATTAGTGGGTGTCTCATAAACCAAAGTATGGCCCATGAGACTAGCGGTTCCTTTGAGTTAAACTAATGAGATCAATCAACAGAAGGGGTGCGTTGAGGGAGGGAGCTCAGCGGGCAAGAGCCGCTCGAATGTGGTATGGGGGAATAGGGGAAGGGGATAAGGGGGGGAGGGAGCAGCAATTAGTATGTGGAGAGTAGTGCTCTTGGAGGTGCACTAATTACTACAGGGAGTGCAGAATTATTAGGCAAATGAGTATTTTGACCACATCATCCTCTTTATGCATGTTGTCTTACTCCAAGCTGTATAGGCTCGAAAGCCTACTACCAATTAAGCATATTAGGTGATGTGTATCTCTGTAATGAGAAGGGGTGTGGTCTAATGACATCAACACCCTATATCAGGTGTGCATAATTATTAGGCAACTTCCTTTCCTTTGGCAAAATGGGTCAAAAGAAGGACTTGACAGGCTCAGAAAAGTCAAAAATAGTGAGATATCTTGCAGAGGGATGCAGCACTCTTAAAATTGCAAAGCTTCTGAAGCGTGATCATCGAACAATCAAGCGTTTCATTCAAAATAGTCAACAGGGTCGCAAGAAGCGTGTGGAAAAACCAAGGCACAAAATAACTGCCCATGAACTGAGAAAAGTCAAGCGTGCAGCTGCCAAGATGCCACTTGCCACCAGTTTGGCCATATTTCAGCATCACTGGAGTGCCCAAAAGCACAAGGTGTGCAATTCTCAGAGACATGGCCAAGGTAAGAAAGGCTGAAAGACGACCACCACTGAACAAGACACACAAACTGAAACGTCAAGACTGGGCCAAGAAATATCTCAAGACTGATTTTTCTAAGGTTTTATGGACTGATGAAATGAGAGTGAGTCTTGATGGGCCAGATGGATGGGCCCGTTACTGGATTGGTAAAGGGCAGAGAGCCCCAGTCCGACTCAGACGCCAGCAAGGTGGAGGTGGAGTACTGGTTTGGGCTGGTATCATCAAAGATGAGCTTGTGGGGCCTTTTCGGGTTGAGGATGGAGTCAAGCTCAACTCCCAGTCCTACTGCCAGTTTCTGGAAGACACCTTCTTCAAGCAGTGGTACAGGAAGAAATCTGCATCCTTCAAGAAAAACATGATTTTCATGCAGGACAATGCTCCATCACACGCGTCCAAGTACTCCACAGCGTGGCTGGCAAGAAAGGGTATAAAAGAAGAAAATCTAATGACATTGCCTCCTTGTTCACCTGATCTGAACCCCATTGAGGACCTGTGGTCCATCATCAAATGTGAGATTTACAAGGAGGGAAAACAGTACACCTCTCTGAACAGTGTCTGGGAGGCTGTGGTTGCTGCTGCACGCAATGTTGATGGTGAACAGATCAAAACACTGACAGAATCCATGGATGGCAGGCTTTTGAGTGTCCTTGCAAAGAAAGGTGGCTATATTGGTCACTGATTTGTTTTTGTTTTGTTTTTGAATGTCAGAAATGTATATTTGTGAATGTTGAGATGTTATATTGGTTTCACTGGTAAAAATAAATAATTGAAATGGGTATATATTTGTTTTTTGTTAAGTTGCCTAATAATTATGCACAGTAATAGTCACCTGCACACACAGATATCCCCCTAAAATAGCTATAACTAAAAACAAACTAAAAACTACTTCCAAAACTATTCAGCTTTGATATTAATGAGTTTTTTGGGTTCATTGAGAACATGGTTGTTGTTCAATAATAAAATTAACCCTCAAAAATACAACTTGCCTAATAATTCTGCACTCCCTGTATGTGTTAATGGTGGATCAAGCGTTTTAGAGGGCTAGATTATTAGAAGTAGGAGAGAAAGGGAGAAAGAAGAAATTGAGGGTGTATGGTTCTTAAAGGAAGAGAGATAGTCTTAGAATTGTGAGAGGAGAAGAAGGGAAGTTTAAAGGCAGTGTATAATACAAAGTATATCATATCATATAAGGGAGTACCGAGGAGATAGAACAATGATGAGGGGGTTTCTGTTTAAGGTAAATGAGCTGAGAATTAATCGGATTAACCAGTGGGAGGGATAATAGTAGGTAGAATATAACAGATTGTCATCATAAATATATAGGTGTCTCTGGGAAAGAAAATATACCTTATACATTATATAGAAAATATAATATAAAACCATAACGAGACTCGCAGGTCCGTATATATTAATCTAGAAGGCTGTAAACAGTTTTATAACTTGACATACAGTGGTGTATCCGGCGAACAAATATAATATAGCTACACATATAAACATTCAACATTTCTTGGTAATAATATACTCATCTAGGCGTACAGAGTTAACATGAGAATACTGTTTACTAAGAAAACCCTATCTGTGTGTTGGTTGCTAGGTGAAATTAGGGTCTATGTGTTAATAGTGAAGAGAGTTCTACTAATGTAATCAGGTTAATGTGTGAGCCCTAATGAGGGTCTTGTTAATCTATTAAAGAAAAATAACTCATTGGAAAAGTATACAAAGGGGCTCTATATGTAGCTATGGAATTCCATGTGTTACCTTACATGTAAGAGCCGTATTAGTGGGTAGCCATGCCTAGTAGAGCCAAAGTGAGGTCTAAGCCTGAAACTATTAGTACAATCCTTAACAATGTGAAATAGATAGTCATAACAAGTATTCATATAGAACAACTTTTGAATAATACGTTACCAACTGGGTCAAGTCTCTTCTTATTGTCTAGAAGCGAACAGGAGGACTAATTTGTCCCATTTGAAAAAGGATTAGAGAGCTATGTTCAAACAGAACATAAGTGGGATAGGTCAAAATGTAGAACTATGAGCAAAGGACTTGACAGTTTTCAGGAGTGTCCAAAGTCAAGTGTCCTCTGATGGTTGGGATGTCTCCTTCCTCTTGGTTTGGTGGCTAAAGGTTTGCAGCATAGACCGCCAGGGTGGAGCAGAAATATTTAATCTTCCAGGTAGTGCTGCAGGCTCTTTCGGTTGACTGTTGGTATGGAGTAATTGTAGAGACTGTAGGAGCTTGGTTCCTTGTTCTGGGGTGGTGACGGAGTAGGAGCGGTCCTCCACCTGAAAGAATAATTTTACAGGAAACCCCCAGCGGTATTTGACATTGTTCTGTCGCAAGCACTGCGTAACCTGTTGAAATGTGCGCCTCTTGAATAGGGTATATGTTGAGAGATCTGGGAAGATCTGGATTGTTTGGAAGGGCTCTTTTAAGTTTTTATTTTGGAATGCGGCTCTGAGGATCCTTTCTTTAAAAGAGTAGTAATGAAACCTCACTATCACATCTCTAGACGATCCAGAGGGTGAGTTTCTTGGACGCAGGACTCGGTGTGCTCTGTCCATGATAGCCTCTTGTGGTTGTATAGAGCCTAAGAGCTCATTAAACAGGTCCATAAGAAATTTTGAGAGAGCAGGTGTATCTATTTCTTCCGGGATACCCCGTATCCTAAGATTATTGCGGCGTGACCTGTCCTCCTGGTCCGCCATTTTAGATTCCAATTCCGAAATGGTTTCGGCTAGTGTCTGAGTATATGCTAGTAGGTTAGAGTGATCGAGATGTAGATCTTCCTGTTTCTTCTCCAAAGTCTCTGTTCTGTCTCCTAGAGATGAGATATCTTGTTTCAGCTCTGTTACTGACATTTTAAGATCATGCTTAAGGGACGCGTGATGTGAGTCCATTTTTTCTGATAATTCTTTTATGGAGTCAAGAATAGAGGCATATGTAGTGGGAGATCTTTCACTAGAGTGTGAGGTAGCTCTTTGGGGTCCTTTAGTAGATGTTAGTGACTCTCTATAGTCCTCGTCTGAAATGTCCTGCTCATAGTGAGCTTTACTAGAAAAGTGGTCAGCCAGGGTCCTTTTTGGGACGTCAGATTGTCTCTGTTTCTTTCTTTGGGTATTAGACATCTTCTTAGATAGATTTAGGGTTAGGAATACCACCAGTGCTTCAGAATAAATAAGTTGTGAAGACCCCTATGGCGTTAAATAGATGGAAATGAGCAACTCGGCCCTCCCCAGATGGTGTGTTTACGCCTCTATTAAGCAAGTGGTAACCACATATATGAAAAAGGGGTTATTCTGTATGGAAACGGTTTGTGACAGTTGCTGGGAGCTCACATGGATTTTTATAGGGCTGTCTCTCCCCGGGGAATTTGCTCCATTCTGGGCGGCTTGGGAAAAAGGAGCTAAGGATATGATCCGTAGGCAATAAGTGCCGACGGGAAAGGCGGGGGGAGAGAGAGCAACAGGATATCAACCAGGCCCTGGGGTATTGACTAACTTTTCAATGGCTACCTCTCAGAGTGTTTTTCCTAACTCAGATCCTTCGTATTGAATACACTGATACGTATCTGTATATAAGCAAAATAGCTCACAAATCTCTTTGTTTTTAATCCATTAGCTTCTGATGATATTTTCAAGAGTCCTGTATGGGTCCCTAATGTGCAGAAATAGCTTAGATGATCTGCACTTAAGTAGAGAGTTATGATATGCCCTCTGGTATTAAAGTTCGGTATAGTGATTATAGTGAGTAATATGGGGCTGTAAGTCTTTATTTGCAATTGGCCCAGAGTAAGGTTATATATTGGAGTCTTCTCCTAGCATGTGGGTATACGGTGACTCTGCTCTGTGGTTAGTAGCTCCTAATATTTATTATAGGCCTGAAAGTGATAGGCCTTAGGGCTAATGAGGTTATGCGTAGCCGGAATGGAGTCTGCTCACCTTGTATGCTGCCGGTCTTGTTGGGATAAGCTGTCAGCAATTAGTTGAGTGCAGTGTGTACTGTTGAAGAGGAGTTCAAGTTCGGTGCTCCACTTGCGCAGAGATATCTCCAGTCGGGCAAGTGATATGGAGTGATGTCCGTAGGAGATACTTTGGGAGGTATAGAATGGATGTATAACAATCCATAAGTCCTACAATAAAATTATTTAGCCCCGTACATAGGGGTAACATAACCAATAGGTGCTCTCCGGAAACAGAACAGATAACACACACTGGTTCCATCTATAATCATGAGTCATACCTGAACTTCACCCCCTCATGTTACTTCTGGGGGTCTAGAGAGACCAGCAAACTGACACTTCCTAGGAATGCGCTTGGCTTGTGTCTGCCAAGCTCTTTCTTGTGGTTTTGGAGGAGGGTCCCCGTCTTTGTTTGGGGGAGTAGATTATTGTTGATTATTTTCTGGTGGTGTAATCCCCATTTGCTTGCAGAATTGTGGAATTTCAATAGGATCTTTGCACTCATATCTTCTGCCATCTTTCTGGATTATTAGAGAGACCGGGAAACCCCATCTGTGGGGGATTTTCATGTTGCGTAGATGTGCGGTTAATGCCCTGTAGTTCTTTCTCCTTTGAAAGGTTCTAGTAGATAGCTCCTGATATATTTGGATCCTGGAGCCTTGATTGTTGATGAAGGAGTGCTTCCTGTCACTCGACAGGACTTTTCTTTCATGTAATTAACAAGAGTCCATGAGCTAGTGACGTATGGGATATACATTCCTACCAGGAGGGGCAAAGTTTCCCAAACCTTAAAATGCCTATAAATACACCCCTCACCACACCCACAAATCAGTTTTACAAACTTTGCCTCCAAGGGAGGTGGTGAAGTAAGTTTGTGCTAGATTCTACGTTGATATGCGCTCCGCAGCAAGTTGGAGCCCGGTTTTCCTCTCAGCGTGCAGTGAATGTCAGAGGGATGTGAAGAGAGTATTGCCTATTGAATGCAGTGATCTCCTTCTACGGGGTCTATTTCATAAGGTTCTCTGTTATCGGTCGTAGAGATTCATCTCTTACCTCCCTTTTCAGATCGACGATATACTCTTATATTTACCATTACCTCTACTGATTCTCGTTTCAGTACTGGTTTGGCTTTCTACAAACATGTAGATGAGTGTCCTGGGGTAAGTAAGTCTTATTTTCTGTGACACTCTAAGCTATGGTTGGGCACTTTATTTATAAAGTTCTAAATATATGTATTCAAACATTTATTTGCCTTGACTCAGAATGTTCAACTTTCCTTATTTTCAGACAGTCAGTTTCATATTTGGGATTATGCATTGAATTATCATATTTTTCTTACCTCAAAAATTTGACTTTTTTCCCTGTGGGCTGTTAGGCTCGCGGGGGCTGAAAATGCTTCATTTTATTGCGTCATTCTTGGCGCGGACTTTTTTGGCGCAAAAATTCTTTTCCGTTTCCGGCGTCATACGTGTCGCCGGAAGTTGCGTCATTTTTTGACGTTATTTTGCGCCAAAAATGTCGGCGTTCCGGATGTGGCGTCATTTTTGGCGCCAAAAGCATTTAGGCGCTAAATAATGTGGGCGTCTTATTTGGCGCTAAAAAATATGGGCGTCGCTTTTGTCTCCACATTATTTCAGTCTCATTTTTCATTTGCTTCTGGTTGCTAGAAGCTTGATATTTGGCATTTTTTCCCATTCCTGAAACTGTCTTATAAGGAATTTGATCTATTTTGCTTTATATGTTGTTTTTTCTCTTACATATTGCAAGATGTCTCACGTTGCATCTGAGCCAGAAGATACTACAGGAAAACCACTGCCTGCTGGATCTACCAAAGCTAAGTGTATCTGCTGTAAACTTTTGGTAGCTATTCCTCCAGCTGTTGTTTGTAATAATTGTCATGACAAACTTGTTAAAGCAGATAATATTTCCTTTAGTGATGTACCATTGCCTGTTGCAGTTCCCTCAACATCTAAGGTGCAGAATGTTCCTGATAACATAAGAGATTTTGTTTCTGAATCCATAAAGAAGGCTTTGTCTGTTATTTCTCCTTCTAGTAAACGTAAAAAGTCTTTTAAATCTTCTCTCTCTACAGATGAATTTTTAAATGAACACCATCATTCTGATTCTTTGGACTCTTCTGGTTCAGAGGATTCTATCTCAGAGATTGATGCTGATAAATCTTCATATTTATTTAAGATGGAATTTATTCGCTCTTTACTTAAAGAAGTACTAATTGCTTTAGAAATAGAGGATTCTAGTCCTCTTGATACTAATACTATACGTTTGGATAAGGTTTTTAAAGCTCCTGCGGTTATTCCAGAAGTCTTTCCTGTTCCTAATGCTATTTCTGCAGTAATTTCCAAGGAATGGGATAAATTGGGTAATTCATTTACTCCTTCTAAACGTTTTAAACAATTATATCCTGTTCCGCCTGACAGGTTAGAATTTTGGGACAAAATCCCTAAAGTTGATGGGGCTATTTCTACCCTTGCTAAACGTACTACCATTCCTACGTCAGATGGTACCTCGTTTAAGGATCCTTTAGATAGAAAAATTGAATCTTTTCTAAGAAAAGCTTATCTATGTTCAGGTAATCTTCTTAGACCTGCTATATCATTGGCTGATGTTGCTGCAGCTTCAACTTTTTGGTTGGAAACTCTAGCGCAACAAGTATCAAATCGTGATTCTCATGATATTATTATTCTTCTCCAGCATGCTAATAATTTTATCTGTGATGCCATTTTTGATATTATTAGAGTTGATGTTAGGTTTATGTCTCTGGCTATCTTAGCCAGAAGAGCTTTATGGCTTAAGATCTGGAATGCTGATATGGCTTCTAAATCAACTCTACTTTCCATTTCTTTCCAGGGAAACAAATTATTTGGTTCTCAGTTGGATTCTATTATTTCAACTGTTACTGGTGGGAAAGGAATTTTTTTACCACAGGATAAAAAATCTAAAGGTAAAAACAGGGCTAACAATCGTTTTCGTTCCTTTCGTTTCAACAAAGAACAAAAGCCTGATCCTTCGTCCTCAGGAGCAGTTTCAGTTTGGAAACCATCTCCAGTCTGGAATAAATCCAAGCCTGCTAGAAAGGCAAAGCCTGCTTCTAAGTTCACATGAAGGTACGGCCCTCATTCCAGTTCAGCTGGTAGGGGGCAGGTTACGTTTTTTCAAAGAAATTTGGATCAATTCTGTTCACAATCTTTGGATTCAGAACATTGTTTCAGAAGGGTACAGAATTGGTTTCAAGATGAGACCTCCTACAAAGAGATTTTTTCTTTCCCGTGTCCCAGTAAATCCAGTGAAAGCTCAAGCATTTCTGAATTGTGTTTCAGATCTAGAGTTGGCTGGAGTAATTATGCCAGTTCCAGTTCCGGAACAGGGGATGGGGTTTTATTCAAATCTCTTCATTGTACCAAAGAAGGAGAATTCCTTCAGACCAGTTCTGGATCTAAAATTATTGAATCGTTATGTAAGGATACCAACGTTCAAGATGGTAACTGTAAGGACTATAGTGCCTTTTGTTCAGCAAGGGAATTATATGTCCACAATAGATTTACAGGATGCATATCTGCATATTCCGATTCATCCAGATCATTATCAGTTCCTGAGATTCTCTTTTCTAGACAAGCATTACCAATTTGTGGCTCTACCGTTTGGCCTTGCTACAGCTCCAAGAATTTTCACAAAGATTCTCGGTGCCCTTCTGTCTGTAATCAGAGAACAGGGTATTGTGGTATTTCCTTATTTGGACGATATCTTGGTACTTGCTCAGTCTTTACATTTAGCAGAGTCTCATACGAATCGACTTGTGTTGTTTCTTCAAGATCATGGTTGGAGGATCAATTTACCAAAAAGTTCTTTGATTCCTCAAACAAGGGTAACCTTTCTGGGTTTCCAGATAGATTCAGTGTCCATGACTCTGTCTTTAACAGACAAGAGACGTCTAAAATTGATTACAGCTTGTCGAAACCTTCAGTCTCAATCATTCCCTTCGGTAGCCTTATGCATGGAAATTCTAGGTCTTATGACTGCTGCATCGGACGCGATCCCCTTTGCTCGTTTTCACATGCGACCTCTTCAGCTCTGTATGCTGAACCAATGGTGCAGGGATTACACGAAGATATCTCAATTAATATCTTTAAAACCGATTGTTCGACACTCTCTAACGTGGTGGACAAATCACCATCGTTTAATTCAGGGGGCTTCTTTTGTTCTTCCGACCTGGACTGTAATTTCAACAGATGCAAGTCTCACAGGTTGGGGAGCTGTGTGGGGATCTCTGACGGCACAAGGAGTTTGGGAATCTCAGGAGGTGAGATTACCGATCAATATTTTGGAACTCCGTGCAATTTTCAGAGCTCTTCAGTTTTGGCCTCTTCTGAAGAGAGAATCGTTCATTTGTTTTCAGACAGACAATGTCACAACTGTGGCATACATCAATCATCAAGGAGGGACTCACAGTCCTCTGGCTATGAAAGAAGTATCTCGAATTTTGGTTTGGGCGGAATCCAGCTCCTGTCTAATCTCTGCGGTTCATATCCCAGGTGTAGACAATTGGGAAGCGGATTATCTCAGTCGCCAAACGTTGCATCCGGGCGAATGGTCTCTTCACCCAGAGGTATTTCTTCAGATTGTTCAATTGTGGGGGCTCCCAGAGATAGATCTGATGGCCTCTCATCTAAACAAGAAACTTCCCAGGTATCTGTCCAGATCCCGGGATCCTCAGGCGGAGGCAGTGGATGCATTATCACTTCCTTGGAAGTATCATCCTGCCTATATCTTTCCGCCTCTAGTTCTTCTTCCAAGAGTAATCTCCAAGATTCTGAGGGAATGCTCGTTTGTTCTGCTAATAGCTCCGGCATGGCCTCACAGGTTTTGGTATGCGGATCTTGTCCGGATGGCATCTTGCCAGCCATGGACTCTTCCGTTAAGACCAGACCTTCTGTCACAAGGTCCTTTTTTCCATCCGGATCTGAAATCCTTAAATTTAAAGGTATGGAGATTGAACGCTTGATTCTTGGTCATAGAGGTTTCTCTGACTCCGTGATTAATACTATGTTACAGGCTCGTAAATCTGTATCTCGAGAGATATATTATAGAGTCTGGAAGACTTATATTTCATGGTGTCTTTCTCATCATTTTTCTTGGCATTCTTTTAGAATACCGAGAATTTTACAATTTCTTCAGGATGGTTTGGATAAGGGTTTGTCCGCAAGTTCTTTGAAAGGACAAATCTCTGCTCTTTCTGTTCTTTTTCACAGAAAGATTGCTATTCTTCCTGATATTCATTGTTTTGTACAAGCTTTGGTTCGTATAAAACCTGTCATTAAGTCAATTTCTCCTCCTTGGAGTTTGAATTTGGTTCTGGGAACTCTTCAAGCTCCTCCGTTTGAACCTATGCATTCATTGGACATTAAATTACTTTCTTGGAAAGTTTTGTTCCTTTTGGCCATCTCTTCTGCTAGAAGAGTTTCTGAATTATCTGCTCTTTCGTGTGAGTCTCCTTTTTTGATTTTTCATCAGGATAAGGCGGTGTTGCGAACTTCTTTTGAATTTTTACCTAAAGTTGTGAATTCCAACAACATTAGTAGAGAAATTGTGGTTCCTTCATTATGTCCTAATCCTAAGAATTCTAAGGAGAAATCATTACATTCTTTGGATGTTGTTAGAGCTTTGAAATATTATGTTGAAGCTACGAAATCTTTCCGTAAGACTTCTAGTCTATTTGTTATCTTTTCCGGTTCTAGGAAAGGCCAGAAAGCTTCTGCCATTTCTTTGGCATCTTGGTTGAAATCTTTAATTCATCTTGCCTATGTTGAGTCGGGTAAAACTCCGCCTCAAAGAATTACAGCTCATTCTACTAGGTCAGTATCTACTTCCTGGGCGTTTAGGAATGAAGCTTCGGTTGACCAGATCTGCAAAGCAGCAACTTGGTCTTCTTTGCATACTTTTACTAAATTCTACCATTTTGATGTATTTTCTTCTTCTGAAGCAGTTTTTGGTAGAAAAGTTCTTCAGGCAGCGGTTTCAGTTTGAATCTTCTGCTTATGTTTTTTGTTAAACTTTATTTTGGGTGTGGATTATTTTCAGCAGGAATTGGCTGTCTTTATTTTATCCCTCCCTCTCTAGTGACTCTTGTGTGGAAAGATCCACATCTTGGGTAGTCATTATCCCATACGTCACTAGCTCATGGACTCTTGTTAATTACATGAAAGAAAACATAATTTATGTAAGAACTTACCTGATAAATTCATTTCTTTCATATTAACAAGAGTCCATGAGGCCCACCCTTTTTTGTGGTGGTTATGATTTTTTTGTATAAAGCACAATTATTCCAATTCCTTATTTTATATGCTTCGCACTTTTTTTCTTATCACCCCACTTCTTGGCTATTCGTTAAACTGATTTGTGGGTGTGGTGAGGGGTGTATTTATAGGCATTTTAAGGTTTGGGAAACTTTGCCCCTCCTGGTAGGAATGTATATCCCATACGTCACTAGCTCATGGACTCTTGTTAATATGAAAGAAATGAATTTATCAGGTAAGTTCTTACATAAATTATGTTTTTCTTTATCTTGAAAACTCTGAAAACATGCTATGATATCGCTAGGTGGTTGTCCCTCTTGCGGCTTGGGTCTGAGGGAGTGATGGGCTCTTTCCAGAGGGATGTTGTGCTCCTCTTCTGGATCTGTTTGCAAAATGGAGTGAAATAAGATTTGTAGATATTCTTTGATATTTTCTCCAGAGATCTCTTCAGAAATGCCCCTAAATCTAAGATTGCATCGTCTTGTTCTATTTTCGAGATCATCAAGCTTGTCTTCTAGATCTTGAATTACATTCTCATGTTGAGAGACTGCTTGATGTACTTCAGTCAGGTTTGTATATATATGACCTGGTCTATAAGTGCTTCTATAGCTTGAAAGGTGACTGGTTGGTGTAAATCCCTTTCTGAAATTGCATGGGGTGACTGCAGAGAGCTTTTTTCAAAGCTAGGTGTTTGCTCTTCGTCATCCTCTTCATTTAAATATTTTTCTGGAGATTTCCTCCAATCAGACTGTTTAAAAAAACTGGAAACTGTATTTTGCACAGTACTTGCTGATTTTAACTGCTTTTCTTTTAGAACAGATTTTCGAAGCGCCATATTGACGTTTTCACCTTGTGAGGAACAGTCTTGCTATTAGATAGTCTAGATGAGGTCATGTACTTATCGTTGTAGGCCTGGAGTCAAAACATAGGAGAGCTGTATTATTTCTAGCTCATGGTAGTATTAAAATGTATTCTGAATAGCGCAGAAGTTCAATTTGTAAGGACCCTTATTGTAAGATTATACAGCTATGCTGAATGCAGCTTAACACAGACCCCGCTTGCACTGTGATTCCCTGAAATAAAGTTTTACTAACTTATATTATATATGACACATGTTATTGAGAGGTGTTTTATACGTCTGTGGTAGCAGCATGGATTTGATTTATTTTGCCACTATGATTGGGTCATCTGCTGTGGGTGCCAGAATTGACACGATTATGTCAGGGTCATCATGTCCATATCTGGACATATTTATGAGGTAAGGTTGTCTTTAAGTATGGCTGCATGTACTTATGGCTTCTCTGAGGCCAGGATATTCCTGTCAATCACTCCTTCGCTCGTTTCTTGTCGTTCGTGTATCTCTTCACATCAGGGATCAGTGAGTGCAAGTTTATTGTGGCTTGTGAGTCCAAACTGGTGGTCGGGTGTTTTCACACCGCAGCTACCACCTCCATTTAGGCCTCTGGAGATATTAAGCCTCCTGCGGCCCGTGGATAAGGAGATTTCCACTTGTGCTGGCAGCATTCAGGTCCGGACAGGATCCACAAGCTCTCCTTCACATCTGGTCACTTTGTATGCTCTTTTGACCAGCGCTAGGCAGGTTTGTCTTCACTCACAATTCACGGACACATGCTAGCTCCGCCCTCATAAAAGTTACATTTTAACCAGCACTCCTGTGCAATATGGATCATTGAGATAATTGTACCTCTAGTTTGTTCTCTGTCCTGAATTCACTCCTGTGAGGACATTTGGGGGAGTGCTCTAAAGTGTATAGTTTTTTCAGTGACTTAACTGAAGTTTTGGAAATGTATAAATATGTGTTTGTATATTTGCATGTCTATATATATATATATATATATATATATATATATATATATATATATATATATATATATATATATATATATACATGAGGACTGTACCAAAAGTAATGCAAAAGTGGGAATAACTTTTGTTTTATTAATTGATGTAGGTCGTTCAAATTGCACATGTTGTTGGAGTGACTCTTCCTCTATACAGGTGTTTCAGAATCTTTTTCCTCCTTGCATGGAAATAATGGATTCTAAAAGAAGCAATGTGCTGTCATTAAACTCTTGATGAAGGACGGGTGCTGTCTGACATTCACAGAAGCCTACAGAATGTGTACGGAGTGGATACCATGGACAAGAGCAATGTGCATAGGTGGATTAAGAAGTTTACAGAAGGGCAAACCAGCACTGAAGATGAACCGTGCAGTGGGAGATCATCAACTGCGACCACTGACACGTATTATCAGTGATTGGACGGTGTTGATTCGCATGGAAAGGCATGTCACAATCCGTGAGTTTGTTGCACAACTGGACTATAGTCATAATGCCAGACAGAAGATACTTAGGGTATTGGAAATGTGTGCAAACTGTGTACCTCGGCAGTTGACACCTGATTTGAATGAGAGAAGGGTGGAAGTCTGAACTGATCTGCTTGAAGCGTTTGAAGCCAATGAAGACACATTTTTTTTCGATCTGGTGACAAGGGGGTGGAACTTCTACCTGTTCGGTCCAATGGACAGTCTTCCGGGACAAAAATTTGATGACACAGACGAGGTGAAAGTGGCTGTGAAGAAGTGGGTACGACAGTGAACACCTGAATTTTTTCAAAAAAGATAAGAGAGTTGGGTTTAACGATGGTGCAAATGCACCACTTGTAATGGAGACTATGTTAAGTAGTACCTTTGTATAGAGGAAGAGTTACTCCAATAACATGTGCAATTTGACGTACATCAGTTAATAAAAAAGTTATGTCTTCTTTTGCATTATATATATATATATATATATATATATATATATATATATAAACTTCAAGGAAAGAAGATGCATTTACAGGACTTAGTACACATTAGATTTATTTGTATTTTGTCAAAAAGGTTCAGTCAACGTTTCGGTCCTCACAGGGATCTTTGTCAAGACTGTTTCTCAGTTCAAGAGTGTGCAATATGCTCCACTGAGCATATTACACACTCTCGAACTGAGAAACAGTCTTGACAAAGGTCCCTGTGAGGACCGAAACGTTGACTGAACCTTTTTTGATGAAATACAAATAAATCTAATGTTTACTAAGTCCTGTGAGTGCCTCTTCTTTCCTTGAAGTTTCTACCTATCTACCATAGAGAGCACCCAGGCAGTTCACATATATAGTGAGTGCTTGGCTCCCAGAACTATATATATATATATATATATATATATATATATATTACACACACTTTTGAACCCTTCCCAATCAAACAGCTTAAAATATGAAATATCATTTTAAGTAAATTAATGTGTTTTGAATAAAATTACTTGAAATATGTTCTTCACTGTATACACAATATATATCTATATTTACAGTGTATATATATATATATATATATATATATATAAATAGTTTCAACAATTGATAGTTTTTATTCTGAATACATCAGAATTTACACATATGAACTATGCAAGATAATGTCCAGAACAGTGAGAACTATCCCACGTCTATCTGGCCAAGTACCCAATCCAATACTGGACTACTCATGAGGTGGACTGTTAACCATTTCCAGCACCTACACTTAAACCAACTCATCAAGGGCCAGATCTGACCCCTGTGCAATAGACCAAAGCCGTGACAAAAGTCTGTATACGGCACAGTGCAAGCAACACCCTTAGGGACCTAATACAGAAAATAAAGAAAAGTGAAAAACATATAATATTGTAAGTAGGCTGCATGTATACTGGCGTAAAACATATACATGTTGCAATGCAAATAGCTGGACGAGCCCTCAACTCGTGCTACAATTAATTTCCAGAGCCCAGCCACGCCAGCGTAGCATTAATTAGACATGGGTAAATCATAAACTATGCAAGCATATGTTAGAATCTTAATCCCAATTTATTGGCCCCAGTGGTAATAGTCCAAATATAGAAAGAACCAACAGAATTCAAATAGACAGCTTTAGCGCTGACCTTAATATAACGATAATCATACTAAAATGTCCAAATTAGCGCTGCCCCAGCACAGTCGAGACTTCGAACCAATCACCAGTTGCAGGAAGAACACCTATTCACATAGCCCTAACCGAGCACACTGTCGCAACCCTTATTATAAACGTGCAGCTCCCAGAAAGGAAAACAAAGTCACAAGGATGCCGTAATGTGAATGAGCAGCACCATATAATTTACAACACACCCTGTCATCACATATTACTTTGATGCAGCGGTAACCACCAAAGCTGCAGGCTTATATTATACAAACAAGCTGGTCTTACCTTAAATCCGCTATTCAGCCGTGCTCCCAGAAGAGAAATAATCATAACCAGCATGAGCACCCAGCTCTTCCTTAAATAGCGTTACTTACACTAATAGGAAATGGGTATCAGCTGTAAATGACGCTGGGAATACGCTAATGATACACCTAAAACACTGGATACCTCACAGACAATGCTATTACGGTCAACTAAAAGTAGACCGTATCTGTCAAAAATGCTACACACGTTCAGCATAGAATGCTGCCCTGAGTTCACTCTAATGCAGATAAACACTCTCCAGTCAACTAATATTACAGCTGTAAACGAATGCAAACAGTCAATTCAAACCCGGCGTCATGCTTGCACAAAATAACCGGAACCCAAAACTAAAAAAAAAAATTATAGGGTGACAAGGTTTTTTTGAAAAAAAAAACAAAAAAAATATTGTATAAATATATTCATGCACACCTGTACCCCAAGATGTCATGGGGTAATCTACCTCGACTCAGCGTAGCATAGCTGTCACGGATACCAGACAGCTAAGGCTACCCCCACCCCCCCTACAACCTCACCCCTGTTGTTTCTCAGTGTTTTTGGGCTCCTCAGAGCAACCACAATCTCTGCAAGCTATTGTTTGCTTGTTTTGTGAAGAGCTGGTGTATGACCAGGAAAACCCTCCTAGGCTGGCCAGGCTCCTGGAACGCCTGGTTGGCCACCTCACAATGGACACCCGCCTAACTCCTCTCAGGCTGGCCGGGCTCCTGGAAATCCCGGTCGGCCACAGGACAGCAGGACACCCGATAACTTTACCCCTGGTCGCTCCAGCAGCCCTTTGCCCCAGAGCTCCGCTCTTTTGGGGATTGGTAGCCCCTAGGAAGGACAAGAGCTGGGGGAATTATCAGAGGGGAGCTCCTTTTGGAACCGGGGGCTTTGGACACCCCTACCCCCCATAACTTCAACGGACTGAAGGGGAGGGAATGGTGGGAAAATAGTGGGATTGTCCTTTGTCTTAGCAAGATGAGATGTGTGTATAAAAGGAGTGTATATTTTACAATAAAATCAGTTCCTGTTTCACCTGAATGCTAGTATGTCTAGTTATTTGGATGGGCTCCAGCTAAAATCACTTTCCTGGGCTACATAGCAGCCTGTTCCATGCAGAGGAAGGACCCTCAGGCAGAGCTACCCAGTCTGGGTAGCTGGAGTCTGCCACAGGGGGGACCCTGAATACTGGTACTGTCGGACATCAGGGGTGGCTACAGGCTGTGGTCACTTGCCAGCTACATAGCTGCAGTTGGGCAGGGAGGAAGCAGGACCCATTTGGCGGAGCTACCCAGTCGGGGTAGCCGGGGTATCCGTCACATTGGCTGGCAGCGGTGGGATCTGCTTCTTTTGCAAGGTTCCTTTTTTTTTTTTTTTTTTTTTAAATATTTATTTATACATGCCATCAGTGTAAAAGATATACATAATACAAAAAATTGCAGGCTTCGCAGGGCAACATTTTCAGTGGATACAGCAAAACAACAAAAAAAAAAACGTCTGTTATAATAAACAAAAAGAACATATACAGTTACATCCACCAGACAGACACATCTTATCCACTTTCTCTAAGCTTAATAATTCAAAAATAATCGTTGCAAAATCTGCTCTTTACACATCTGGCATATTTTATTCTTAACCTAAAAAACCAGGGATAAAAAAAAGAGAAAACTGAAAAGGAGGGAAAAAAAAAAGCCTCAAACGCCCCACCACACTCTCCTCAGCAGCATGTCAAATATCCAAAATATATCCTCATTATTTCACTTCCAGAATATACTATTATAGGTCTCTATAACACCTAATCCATTCCGCCAGGAAATCACCAAGTAGAACCAGATCACTAAAACCATCTGAACTGAAAAATGGATATAGGATAGTTTTTTGAGCTCCTTCTGGATATGACTTAAAGGGACAGTCAAGTCCAAAAAAGCCTTTCATGTTTCAAATAGGGCATGTCATTTTTTTTTTTTAATTATATTCTTTTATTGGTAGTCCAGTTTGGGGTACAGAAAAAAGAACAGGGTTTAACACATTGTTTACAGAATAGGGGATATGTTACAAATCGAGCTTACAAAGGAAAGTAATAAAAGAAGAAAAAGAACAGAATGCAAAAACCTTTTTCCAGGTCCTCTTGTAAATTTATACATGCTTCATAGAAAACTCTCCCCTTAAATACTTGTTTCAGAAAAAAAAAGAAAAAAGTGTTTAAGCCAGGTTGAATCTGTCACTAGTTCTGCCGAGTAATAACCTTATAGCCTAATATAGAACCTGGAGCTCATCTTATTTACCCCTTGCTGGAAACCAAAAAAATGTTTTCCTTTTTTCCAGACAGACAGTTGTGGTCATACAAGGTTCCTTAATAGAACAAAGTCGATCACAGCTACATAAAAAAAACAAGAATCCTACAAAAGTAAGACATTAACACAGACAAGGACAAACACAGACAAAACCATAATAAAACTAATAAAAAACAACAGAAGAAAGAAAAAAAAAAAAAAAAAAAAAAAGGGGGGGGGGGGGTGGGCTAGATCAATTTCCAAGGGGAGAAAAGAGATAAGATATATTTGGGGTTTACCATATCCCTAGTAAAATAAGTTCACTATCTTTAAAAGGATAGATTATATACTCAATCTCACTAGGGGACAGTGCTTTGATAAATTGTGACCATTTAGAGAAGAAGTTCTTTATGTCTTTATCGTTTTGCAAGTTAGTGTCGAGTTGTTCAATAATACATTGCTTCTTTAGGCAATTTTTTACTTCAGTTAAGCTCGGAGTGGCTTTTAGTTTCCATTTCTTTAAAATCAGATATCTAACCGCTAGGATAGCCATGCTTATAGTTTTGCTAGTGTGGTGTGGTGGAGTGAGATTATCAGCAAAGAAGACTATCCTCCTGGGAGAAAATGTGAAAGAAGGAACCCTGACTATGTTATTAAGCCAAAATTGAACTTTTAGCCAAAAGTTATGAATTTTTGGACAGTCCCAGATCATGTGCATTAGGCCAGCGGATGGAAATGAGCATTTGGGGCATTTATTGAACCCCAAATTCCTACATTTAGAACCTTTTTCTGGAGTGAAATAGGTCATATGAAGAAGCCTTAAGTGTGACTCCCTCCAAGTAGCTGAGAGAGTGACCCGGAAGGTCTCCTGAATAGAGAAAGTAAGAAAGGCTGGATCTAAGAAGTCCTGTCGAAGCGTTAAGGACCATTTAGAGTGGAGTTTCTCCAGGATAGCAGGGCCTTTGGAAGCAGTCAAAGTTTGATAAATAAAAGAGATTGATGTAAACCCATTTTTAAATAATATTAGCCACTTCTCTAACTCTCCAAGAGACCATTCCCATTCATAATCAGCAATCTGCTTAAGAGCGAAGTGTCTCACCTGCAAATAGGCAAAGAAATTTTTATTAGGAATGTAGAACTCCTGTCTAAGGGAATCAAAAGACTTAATACATCTCCTCTCAAAATCTAAGAATTGTTCAAGTTTTACCAGGCCCAGTGATGCCCATTTGGAAAATACAGCTGACTGTACCCCTGCTAAGAACTAGGGATTATTCAATATTGGGACATGTCCTGAGACCTCAGTGTTTATGTGAAGAGCAAGACAGATCTTTCTCCAAGTGGAGATTGGGTTATAAATGGAGCTCATCTTCTTTATTTCAATAGGAATTATTTTGCTATTACAGTGGATCAGTGCTACCAATGAGTATGGATGTACCATATTACTCTCTAGTTCCCCATTTGTAATATAATTGCTATTGGTAAACCAATTAGGGCATGTAATTTTAAACAACTTTCCAATTTACTTTTATCACCAATTTTGCTTTGTTCTTTTGGTATTCTTAGTTGAAAGCTAGACCTAGGAAGGCTCATATGATAATTTCTAAGCCCTTGAAGGCCGCCTCTAATCACATGCTTTTGTATTTGCTTTTCACAGCAGGGGAGAGCTAGTTCAGTTAAACCCTATAGATAACATTGTGAGCACGCCCGTGGATTGTGGCAGACACTGCACTAATTGGCTAAAATGAAAGTCAAAACATAATAAATAAAATGTCGTGATCAGGGGGCTGTCAGAAGATGTTTAGATACAAGTTAATCACAGCGGTAAAAAGTGTATTATTATAACTTTGTTGGTTATGCAAAACTGGGGAATGGGTAATAAAGGGATTATCTATCTTTTAAAACAACAAAAATTCTGGTGTTGACTGTCCCTTTAATAATCGGTAACCATCTTAATAAAAACTTCCTAACTTCCCTTTACTAGCTTCTCTCAGGTGGAAGGATTCAAAGATTATTTGCATCTGGATTTCTTTCACAAATACTGAGAAGCCCGGCATCTTTTTAGTTTTCCAGTAGTGATGTCGCGAATAGTTCGCCGGCGAATAGTTCCCGGCGAACATAGTATGTTCGCGTTTGCCTCGGCGGGCGAACATATGCGATGTTCGATCCGCCCCCTATTCGTCATCATTGAGAAACTTTGACCCTGTACCTCACAGTCAGAATACACGTTACAGCCAATCAGCAGCAGACCCTCCCTCCCAGACCCTCCCACCTCCTGGACAGCATCCATTTTAGATTAATTTGGAAGCTGCATTCTTAGTGAGAGGAGGGACAGTGTAGCTGCTGCTGATTTAATAGGGAAATTGATAGCTAGGCTAGTGTATTCAGTGTCCACTACAGTCCTTTTTAGGGCTAGAACATCAGTCTGCTTTTTTTTTTTTTTCCTGTGTAATCTAATTGCAGTTGCCTGCCTGCCAGCGTGTGTGTCAGGCTCACAGCGTATACTGTGCCCACTTGCCCAGTGCCACCACTCATATTTGGTGTAACAGTAGTGTACATTTAAAAAAAAAACACTTTTTTGACTGTGAAATAATAGCAGACAGCTGCCAGTACCCAAGATGGCCACCAATAAGGCAGATGGGGAGGGTTAGAGAGCTGTTTTGGGGGGGATCAGGGAGGTTGGGGGCTAAGGGGGAATGCTACACCACAGCATATGTAAATATGCCAAAAAATAAATAAATAAAAAAAAATTAAAAACCTTTTATTTTAGTACTGGCTGACTTTCTGCCAGTACTTACGATGGTCGGGGACAATTGTGGGGTGGGGGAGGGAAGGGAGCTGTTTGGGAGGGATCAGGGGTCTGATGTGTTAGCTGGGAGGCTGATCTCTACACTAAAGCTAAAATTAACCCTGCAAGGTCCCTACAAACTACCTAATTAACCCCTTCACTGCTAGCCATAATACACGTGTGATGCACAGCAGCATTTAGCGGCCTTCTAATTACCAGAAAGTCATATATGCTGCTATTTCTGAACAAAGGGGATCCCAGAGAAGCATTTACAACCATTTATGCCATAATTGCATAAGTTGTTTGTAAATAATTTCTGTGAGAAACCTAAAGTTTGTGAAAAAGTGAACAATTTTTTTTTTATTTGATCGCATTTGGCGGTGAAATGGTGGCATGAAATATACCAAAATGGGCCTAGATCAATACTTTGGGTTGTCTACTACACTACACTTAAGCTAAAATTAACTCTACAAGCTCCCTACATGCTCCCTAATTAACCCCTTCACTGCTGGGCATAAAACACGTGTGGTGCGCAGTGGCATTTAGCAGCCTTCTAATTACCAAAAAGCAACGCCAAATCCATATAAGTCTGCTATTTCTGAACAAAGGGGATCCCAGAGAAGCATTTACAACCATTTATGCCATAATTGCATAAGTTGTTTGTAAATAATTTTTGTGAGAAACCTAAAGTTTGTGAAAAAGTGAACAATTTTTTTTTATTTGATCGCATTTGGCGGTGAAATGGTGGCATGAAATATACCAAAATGGGCCTAGATCAATACTTTGGGTTGTCTACTACACTACACTTAAGCTAAAATTAACTCTACAAGCTCCCTACATGCTTCCTAATTAACCCCTTCACTGCTGGGCATAAAACACGTGTGGTGCGCAGTGGCATTTAGCAGCCTTCTAATTACCAAAAAGCAACGCCAAAGCCATATAAGTCTGCTATTTCTAAACAAAGGGGATCCCAGAGAAGAATTTACAACCATTTATGCCATAATTGCATAAGTTGTTTGTAAATAATTTCTGTGAGAAACCTAAAGTTTGTGAAAAAGTGAACATTTTTTTTTTATTTGATCGCATTTGGCGGTGAAATGGTGGCATGAAATATACCAAAATGGGCCTAGATCAATACTTTGGGTTTTCTACTACACTACACTTAAGTTAAAATTAACTCTACAAGCTGCCTACATGCTCCCTAATTAACCCCTTCACTGCTGGGCATAAAACACGTGTGGTGCGCAGTGGCATTTAGCAGCCTTCTAATTACCAAAAAGCAACGCCAAAGCCATATAAGTCTGCTATAATGGCATGTCTGGCACACAGTGTTGGGGCAAGGGTCCATCTGACCACTGATACCTGGTTTGCAAAGCATGGTCAGGGCAGGTATATCACCTACACTGCACACTGTGAAGCGGGCGTAACCCTTACACTACCTGATCGATACAACATCATACCTGATGTTTTAAAGCACATTATTCCAAACAATTTAGGAATGTTAGGTGATTTATGCCCTTTATGGATTAAAACCAGACTCTGCATCAACTATGTAATTGTCCATGGGAGTTTTGCCATGGATCCCCCACCGGCATGCCACAGTCCAGGTGTTAGTGCCCTTGAAACAACTTTTCCATCACTATTGTGGCCAGAAAGAGTCCCTGTGGGTTTTAAAATTTGCCTGCCTATTGAAGTCTATGGCGGTTTGCCCGGTTCGCCCGTTCGCAAACTTTTGTGGAAGTTTGCGTTCGCTGTTCGCGAACCCAATTTTTTAGGTTTGCGACATCACTACTTTCCAGTTCTTTAATATAAGGTGTCTAACAAGGAGGATGATTACATTTAAACTTTTTATATATGGAGATGACACCCAAGTGGAATGATCGAGAAAAAAAATGGTGTCTGGATTAAAATAAATATTAGTTCTATACAGACTATTAAACCAAAAAGCTACCTTTTTCCAAAACTGGTAAATTCTGGGGTAAGATACAAACATGTGTAGGCTGTCTGCATTAATCTTTTACAAGGTTCCTGCTGACAGAGGAGAAGTGCCACATTAGCTGGTAAATATGGAGGCAGAGTTCCTAGGGAGAGTACAAAAGATGCTGACCGGAACGAAAGATCCTTGTTCGGAACAGGACGTTCTGGGATGGAGGAACCTTGCCCTCCGAGAGCTCTGGGGGGAGGCTCTTCAACAGGAACGGAATGATGGGAAGGTCCTCCCCACGAATAATGGGATTCATGGAGCTCGATCATGGAGGAGGGGCAACCAAGAAAAAGGGAACCAGGGCTGCTGGATCCTGATCAGCAGTCTGGCTTTGAGCTTTTGGTCTTGGACCAGGGGGCCACCCCAGAAGAAGCGCTGGCAGCAGGGCAGAGAGCCGCCGGCCTCTGTCCAGCACCTGTAACAGCTCCAGGAATCCAGGGAGAGAAGGTAGGTGTCCTCCCTCCCCTTACACAGAACCCCTTCCTGGAAGAGGTCAGTCTCTCTCCCCAGCGGCAGAGCCAGGTACAGGGAGAGGAGACAGTCGGTCTCTCTCCCCAGTGGCAGAGCCATCCCCTGAGAGCGGAGGTAGTCGTCCTCCCTCCCCGTATGCAGAACCCCTTCCTGGGAGAGGAGACAGTCATCTCCCCAGTGGCAGAGCCAGGATCAGGGAGAGGAGACAGTCGGTATCTCTCCCCAGCGGCAGAGCCATCCCCTTGCAGTGGAGGTAGTGGTCCTCCCTCCCCTTACAGAGAACCCCTTGCAGGGAGAGATGGATGTCAATAACTCCCCCCAGCAGCAGAATCCCTTCCTGGGAGAGGAGACAGTTGGTCTCTCTCCCCAGCGGCAGAGCCAGGAGCTGGGAGAGGAGACAGTCGGACTCTCTCCCCAGCGGCAGATTCATCCTTCGGGAGCAGAGGTAGTCATCCTCCCTCCCCATCCCCTGGGAGTGGAGGTAGTCCTCCTCCCTACCTGTACGCAGAACCCCTTGCTGGGAGAGGAGACAGTTGGTCTCTCTCCCCAGCGGCAGAGCCGGGAGCAGGGAGAGGAGGCAGTCGGTCTCTCTCCCCAGCAGCAGATTCATCCTTCGGGAGCAGAGGTAGTCGTCCTCCCTCCCCATACAGAGAAGCCCTTACAGGGAGAGACGGGTATCGAATCCCTTTCTGGGAGAGGAGACAGTTGGTCTCTCTCCCCAGCGGCAGAACCCCTTCCTGGGAGAGGAGACAGTTGGTCTCTCTCCCCAGCGGCAGAGCCAGGAGCAGGGAGAGGAGACAGTCGGTCTCTCTCCCCAGCGGCAGAGTCATCCCCTGGTAGCAGAGGTTGTCATCCTCCCTCCCGGTAAGCAGAACCAATTCCTGGGAGAGGAGACAGTCGGTCTCTTTCCCCAGTTGCAGAGCCCTCCCCTGATAGCGGAGGTAGTCGTCCTCCCTCCCCGTAAGCAGAACCCCTTCCTGGGAGAGGAGACAGTCGGTCTCTCTCCCCAGCGGCAGAGACATCCCCTGGGAGCAGAGGTAGTCGTCCTCCCTCCCCTTACACAGAACCCCTTCCTGGGAGAGAAGACAGTCTGTCCCTCTCCCCAGCGGCAGAGCCATCCCCTGGGAGTGGAGGTAGTCGTCCTCCCCTTACACAGAACCACTTGCAGGGAGAGATGGATGTCCATAACTCTCCCCAGCGGCTACCCCCCACCCCCCTACAACCTCACCCCTGTTGTTTCTCAGTGGTTTTGGGCTCCTCAGAGCAACCACAATCTTTGGAAGCTTTTGTTTGCTTGTTTTGTGAAGAGCTGGTGTATGATCAGGAAAACCCTCCTAGGTTGGCCGGGATCCTGGAACTCCCAGTCGGCTGCTTCACAACAGACACCCGCCTAACTCCTCTCAAGCTGGCCGGGCTCCTGGAACTCCCGGTCGCCCACAGGACAGCAGGACACCCGCTAATTTTACCCCTGGTCGCTCCAGCAGCCCTTTGCCCCAGAGCTCCGCTCTTTTGGGGATTGGTAGTCCCTAGAAGGGACAAGAGCTGGGGGAATTATCAGAGGGGAGCTCCTTTTGGAACCGGAGGTTTTGGACACCCCTACCCCCATAACTTCAACCGACTGTAACTCCGGTCCCCAGTAACGAATCATGCTGATTTTTAGAATGTGGCATCTGAGGACTGAGAGCTTTAAAATGACACCCTGGATCACCCCGATACCGCCACCCCTATGTACTGGGATTATTTGGGACTGTGGCTTTCCTATGGAGGTGCCGGACTGTCTGGAGGGGAGAGAATGGCGGGAAAATAGTGGGATTGTCCTTTGTCTTATCAAGATGAGATGTGTGTATAAAAGGAGTGTAAATTTTACAATAAAATCAGTTACTGTTTCACCTGAATGCTAGTATGTCTAGTTATTTGGGTGGGCTCCAGCTAAAATCACTTTCCTGGGCTACATAGCAGCCTGTTCCAGGCAGAGGAAGGACCCTCAGGCAGAGCTATCCAGTCTGGGTAGCTGGAGTCTGTCACAGGGTGGGACCCTGAATACTGGTACTGTCGGGTATCAGAGGTGGCTACAGGCTGTGGTCACTTGCCAGCTACATAGCTGCAGTTGGCAGGGAGGAAGCAGGACCCGTTTGGCAGAGATGCCCAGTCGGGGTAGCTGGGGTATCCGTCAAAATAGCAATCTATCATTCATAAAAGAATAGATACAACCACCTCTGGTGCACCAGACCTGTATCCACAATTAGAAGACACAAGACATCTGGTGCACAGCTCATGAAAGAAACAAAAGGATATACAGGGTGGGTGAATCAGACCCCACAGTAAAACCAAGAGCACATAACCCACATTAGACAGACTTTATTGATAGCTAATACTCTAGATGAAAGGAAGTAATGGGTCACCCAGGGGGGATACAGAACCCTAACGTCAGCATCACACCGGCAGAGACAAAGGGACACTACATAGACTGAAGAAATGACTGCGGTTAGAAGACCACTCTAGCGAATGCAAACAAGATCCTCTATGGAGAACACTTGACCACTCCACCACATGCCCCCAACTGTCAGAGACAACTATCCCACTCACAGGAATTCAGGGCCCCCATAAACAAACCATCCATACACGTGACCCCGTAGGGCCAACAAATTCCCCCAAACCCTCAGGCCATCAAGGGTGTAGTAGGCGGGGATAGACAGAGCCCTAATGAGAATATGTATTAGACAATTAGACCGAGATCCCCTAGTAAACATATACACCAAACTGTTCACTGGAACCATATCAATAAGTCAAAATACCACTGCCCCGTAGGCATAGTACTATGGTGCGGGTGTCTCACACAAAAGTTGACATAAATACAAGTGCCCAGCAGTTATTAATAAAACAAGGCATAATCAATGTGTACATTCAGTCCATGAGGAGCAAGTGTATTAAGTCTAAAGATCCACCTGGTTTCACAGCATAATAATTATGTGTCCCTATCGCCTCCCCTCCTTGTGGTTAGCCAGTCGTTCTCGGAAAGACGTGCTAGTCTTGCCTACATAGTAGCGCCCACACAGGCAGGAAAGAAAATACACCACATATTGTGATGTACAAGTGAGTCGATGTCTGATGAGATATGTCTTAGTGGAGTTGGGATGATGACATTTTTGGCCTGTCAACAAAGAGCTACAAGTCCTGTGCCATGGATCAGTTTTCATTAGTAATGTCTTTAAACTGCGAGCACTTCTCTGTACCACTCTAGGGGGTGGCATGTCACTAAATGGTAAAGTTCAATCCTCACTGATCAGGTGCTAGTTTCTCCTAAGTACATCCCCAACTTTCTTACTCAATGGAGTATAGTTGGTGATGAAATTGATAGCCGAGTCGCTCATCTCCTTGCTATCTTTCGTTTTCCTCTGTTTAAGAACAGTTTGTTTTAGGTGTGTCACCTCGCTTAATACTTCATTAACCATGTTCTGGCCATAGCCTCTGTCAAGGAACTCATTCTTTATCTCATTCAATTGGGTTTGTTTGAGAGCGGGGTCCGAGTTATTTTGTATAACTCTCATAAATTGAGACTTGATGATGCCTCTCTTCAGTGGAGTGGGGTGAAAACTGCTGTAATGTAGTAGCATATTGTCCGTAGGTTGTGAAAAAAGGGTGGTTTTTAGGAGGCAACCCCTATCTGTGTCACCTTTAAATATACATAAGTCAAGAAAGTGAATTCTTTGTTCGTTAATCTCACTCTTAAGAGATATGGACGCTTCTGATCGATTGAGATACTGCATCTATTCACTGAGTTCATGTTGGGAGCCACTCCATACCACAAACAGATCGTCTATGTACCTACGGTATAGTAGGACATTGGGATTCTTGCATGAAAAAATATATTGGCCCTCAAACCATGCCATGAACAAATTGGCATACAAGGGGGCTAGGCCTGACCCCATGGCAGTGCCTACAAGTTGTAGATAGAACGTATCCTCGAACCTGAAATAATTATGTGTCAGGCATAATAGCAAACAGTCCAGAAGTACCTCAAAAGGAGGACCTGCATATGATGTATTGGACAGGAGGGCTTGTCTGACTGCCTCTATGCCTAGATCATGGGGAATGATAGTGTAGAGGCTATTAACATCTAAAGTAACCAAAATGCATTGTTGTGAAAATACTCAATTGTGAAGGAGTTTAATTAACTCAATGGAGTCCAACAGGAACGCTTCTGTGAACCTAACCAGATCTTGGAGATGAAAGTCAATATACTTTGCCAAGTTTTGGAATAATGACCCATCCTCAGACACTATGGGACGTCCAGGGGTATTGGCCTGGTCTTTGTGTATTTTAGGAATGGTCTAGATAATTAGGTCCACAGGATGCTCTACGTGTAAGAAATCGAATATTTGTTGATCGATGTGTCCACTATTCAGTACAAAGTTCAAACTGTCATCAAGCTTCTTTTTATACATCAGAGTGGGGTTGTGTGTAAGTTTTTTGTATGTGGTCCCATCTTCCAGTTGTTTAAGTAGCTCCATCCGATAATAAGAATAGTCCAGTACTATTATTGCTCCACCCTTGTGTGCTGGGCGGATGATGATGCTTTCATCCATCTTTAGCCTTTGTAGTATTCCACACTCATGCTTGGTAAGGTTCATTTTAGAGGCAGCATAAGTGCTGCATTCACGTTCTATTTCCCTGATGCATACATTGGTATATGTTTTGATGGTAGGGTGAGTAAGCGTCGGTTCAAATTTTTATTTTTTTAGACAATCCTGTGTATGGGGTAGTCTGAGTGGAAGTTTTGAAGAAGTCCTTTAACTTCAGAGTCCTTTGGAGTCTATGCAAGTCAATCATGTTGTCAAAAATGTCAACTTTAGGAGTGGGTACAAAGTTCAAGCCTTTACTCAAGACATTGGTTTCATCCTGGTCGAGCATTCTGTTACTTAAGTTAATAATGACATTATCCCCAGTAGTTAGCTTTTTTGAGGCCTTCTTCCACCAACCCCCTCTTCTGGTGGTTTTTCCTGTGTATTTTTTGGACAGGTTTTCAATTTTTGATGGCATCGGAGGCTTCCTCTGGGACCTTGTTAGGATTTTCTCTTGCTGCTGTGTTCTGCCAGTGCCAATAGTTGCACTATCTGATCCACTGGAGTCCCCCCACTGGTGTCAACAATGTTGGCCAGAGAAGTCATTCTACAGTCTGTTCTCCTACGCCTGAAAGTGGTGTTTTTTCCGGTGAGCCACTGATAGACGTTTCTTTCTCTGTAATCAATTTGTACAGTGTTAACCTTCTTGTTTTTAAAGTTAATAAGGTCTCTTTTGTATTTGTCCACTTGTGTCTTTAATTTGTTTAGCCAGTCATCATTACTGTCATTCCTCAAAATATGCTTTTTTTCCCTCTCGATGGTGACCAGCTTGTTTGTATAATATTAGCCTGCAGCTTTGGTGGCTACCACTGCATCAAAGTAATCAGTGATGACAGGGTGTGTTGTAAATTATATGGTGCTGCTCATTCACATTATGGCATCCTTGTGACTTTGTTTTCCTTTGTGGGTGCCGCACATTTATAATGAGGGTTGCGACAGTGTGCTCGGTTAGGGCTATGCGAATAGGTATTCTTCCTGCAACTGGTGATTACTGATTGGTTCAATGTCTTGACTGTGCTGGGGCAGCGCTAATTTGGACATTGTAGTATGATTATCGTTATATAAAGGTCAGTGTTCTGTTGGTTCTTTCTAAATTTGGACTATTACCACTGGGGCCGGTAAGTTGGGTTTAAGATTCTAACATATGCTTGCATAGTTTATGATTTACCCATGTTTAATTAATGCCACGCTGGGGTTGCTGGGCTCTGGAAATTAATTGTAGCACGAGTTGGGGGCTCGTCCAGCTATTTACATTGCAACATGTAGATGTTTTATGCCAGTATACATGCAGCCTACTTACAATTTTATATGATTTTCATTTTTCTTTATGTTTCTGTATTAGGTCCCTAAGGGTGTTGCTTGCACTGTTCCGTATACGGACTTTTGTCATGGCTTTTGACTATTCCACAGGGGTCAGATCTGGCCCTTGATGAGTTGGTTTAAGTGTAGGTGCTGGAAATGGTTAACAGTCCACCTCATGAGTAGTCCAGTGTCGGATTGAGTACTTGGCCAGATAGATGTGGGATAGTTCTCACTGTTCTGGACATTATTTTGCATAGTTCATTATGCTCTGGCTGTATTTAGAGAGGGTCCCTATGATTCATAATTTGTGACTGGTTGTTATTTCTTGTGAACCTTGGTCTGATAAGAGTTTCAATTTATCTTGTTGGCTTTAAATTGTATAAAGAGTAACTATGGTGTTTGGGGTGTATGTTGTATGTCATCACTTGTTATATATAAGTTTCTTGTTTTTCTTATACAGATAAACCTTGTCTTGAAGAAGGCTCAATTAAGAGCTGAAACGTCGACTAAGATAATTTATGTGTAAATTCTGATTTATTCAGAATAAAAACTATCAATTGTTGAAACTAAAAATCCTGTGAGTGCCCTCCTTTACAACAAATATCAATACCTGGCTTTTGAGGATTGCACCCAGGTCAGAGTTACACCACAGAGGTTGGAGTTTTGGGCTACCGGCTTATTGACATTATATATATATATATATATATATATATATATATATACATACATACATATTTTACAAAAATATATACAGATATATATATATATATATATACATATATATATATATATATAAATATATATAAATATATATTAAAAAAAATAAAGAAATGTTTCTTCTATGTGAAGAACATATGAATGTGAAATATTCCTAATGTGCCTTCGACTTAAAGTGAATGTCAATTTTATCTTCATGTAAGCCTGCTAAGCGTTCATCTATGGTATACAATTAAAATTATTATGTTTTTTTTTAAATCCGAATTACGATTTTATCATAAATTATAAATAAATAATTCTACTGTTTATTTCCAAGCTCCTCCCAGAGCCGACTTCCTTCTTCTATATGTCTGACGTATACAGCGGTCCCACCCGCTCTATACATATGTGTCAAGCGCACCCCTGAGAGAGAGAGAGAGTGGTCCTGCACATGCGCAACAGCAGATCTCAATGCCACTTACTTTCAGCGATCGAAGGAGCAGTCATATATTTTTCATTAGCAGCGGCATTGAACATGCGCGAATCGTGGACGCGCATCTAGGTTCCATCCGATGAATAGGGATTAGCGCATGCGCACAATACTAACGTGACGTAGGAGGAAAGGGGATGAATCCCACGGGGTATGAAATGTGATTAGACAGAATAATCTGAGAAATCTGTCACTCAAAACTGATCTATAGCGGGCGGAGATGCAGCGTGAATAGAGATAGACTTCAAATTTCAAATTTGTGAGTACTATTCTGTTTTATAAAGGAATGATGAATGAAAGTCTAGTTATTTTTAGATTATGTTTCATGTGGCGTGACCGATTGCAGTTAACTTTACATTCACTTTAACCGCAGTTTCAGGATTAGTGCGCAAGTGAAAAGGCTTTCTTTAAAATGTCCTACAAAAGTCTATGGGGAGAGGGATTCAGCACTACCAGCGCTAACGCGACAGCGCAAATTTTTTACCTTGGGCGCCACTTGTAATCTAGCCCATTGTAATTACAAGATTTTTCTGCCATCTTGCAGTAAGTTAATATAATAGTTAAGCATGAAGTCTTTTTTAAATGCATTATCACCTTGTTTGCTGCATTTTTTTCACAATTGCCAAACTCCACCTACCACTTGGCTTATCGTAAGGAGCCAATCCAGACTTGCTACTGGAGTAGACACAGCTAGCCAATGTTATTTTTAGCAAGGTTTCTGGTTTTGCAGTATCCTATCACCTCTGCTAAGGTCAGTTAAGGACAGATATGTAGCATGGTTAGGCTAATACCGTCTGCAGTGTGTGCACTTCCAGCTCTAAGATTTGGAAAACCCAAAATTTCCAGGCATAAATGGAAAAAAAAAATTGTCTACTACATTGAATCAAACATTTTACATATTTCAATGTCAAATTGCTTCCTGTCCCCTAAATATGATCAAATAAATGTACATTTAAAGTGACAAAAAAAAACATCTTGACATTTTATAAAAATTGTTTTGATATCAATAATAAAACAGCTATGTGATAAATTTGCCCCCTTTCCTTAACTCTGAACATTGAGGATTTTATAATTATCAGAACTTGAAAAGCACCCAGCTGATTTCTCAAGGCTAACTCTGCTACATATATTTCCCTAACTGTCTTTAACTGATAACACCTGCAAAATCTACTTTTTATTAACATTATGTCAGTGACTCGCCTTGTTGTCAGATTGGCTTCCCCAAATAAGGCAAGCGACAAGTGGAGTTTGGCTATTAAAAAATAATTGCAGTAAAAAGGATGTTAATTTGTTTTAAAAATGTTTGGACTTGGCTGATATGTTATTCTATAGCAACACAACAGATTACAAGGTGTTTACTGATCCTTTAAGAGTTTGGTGGTTTAAAGAGTCATTATAGTCGAAAAATTACACATTCTAATTCATAATTTAATTTTAAGACCAGCCACCCTGCACCTCTATGTGTTTAAACCCCACAAAGAGGTTAAACACACAGTAAAAGTACATCTAGGGACACACAGAGCACTGCTTGTTTCCAGTGGGGAACAGCAGTGTCCCGAGAGGAAACTACCTCTGATTCAATCAACAGTGTTAGTTACACAGCTAGGTTGTGTGACCAGCACTGATCATTGGGACCATCAGTGTTTTAGTGTCCCGATCAGTACTTCAACTATGTATTTAACCCCTTTGCAGGGAGTAAATTCATAGAGGTGCAGGATTGCACTATAATGGCAATTTAAACATGTTAATTGGAAAATTAACCAAAATTATATACAATTATTCATTACACATGTTATAAATTAATATTATTAGTTAAAGGACCATGATACCCAAATGTTGAAACACTTGAAAGTGATGCTGTATAGCTGTAAAAAGCTGACTAGAAAATATCACCTGAACATCTCTATGTAAAAAAGGAAGATATTTTACCTCACAACTTCCTCGGCTCAGCAGAGTAAGTTCTGTGTAAAAAGTTATACTTCAGCTGCTGTCCAGCTTCAGGTAAAAATGAAGAAATGAACAGCAGCCAATCAGCATCAGCAGTGCTGAGGTCATGAACTCTTTTACTGTGATCTCATGAGATTTGACTTAACTCTCATGAGATTTCATAGTAAACTTCCTTCAACCGAATAGGGAAATAACATGAGAGTGCACTAGGCTCAACCCCTTAGCTGTCCCGGGACAGACATACTGATTTGCTGCTTAGAAAAGTCCTTTACAATGGAATGTGGCTACTGAGGAACTTTTTAGGTAAAATATCTTTCTTTTTTACATAGAGATGCTCAGGTGATATTTTCCTGTCAGCTTTTTACAGTTATACTGCATCAGTTTCAAGTGATTTAGATTATGAGTATTATGTCCCTTTAAGAAAAAAAAACTGCATTCAAAGTTTAGTCAGTCATCATCAATATTGAATTCATTTTCATGTTTTATTTTTCTCTTGGGGTCTATTTAACAAAGGTCTGTCAGACCTGATCCGACAGTGCGGATCAGGTCCGATAGACCTAGCTGAATCCGTAGAGCAATATGCTCTCTGTATTCAGCATTGCACCAGCAGCTCTTGTGAGCTACTGATACAACGCTGCCCCCTGCAGATTCGCGGCCAATCGGCCACCAGCAGGGGGGTGCCAATCAACCCGATCGTACTCGCCTCCGTACGGAGCTTGATAGATATGCTCCTTGGCCTCATGCCTGTTTCTCTATAAAGGCGCGTTAAAATAAAAAGACTGAAAAACTGTGAGTATGAGATAAACCTTTCTCTTACAGTTTTGCTGTAATATTGTTTTTGTTTTCTTTTAATTCATTTTTTTTATTTCAGTCAGTGTCTCTTCTTATTGGTAGGAATTGTTTTATAATAAGTAACAAAAGCACCTGGGCCATTATACAATGTTTTTAGGTTAAAAAAAAATATATTTTTTTTGTCTGCAGATCTTTCTTGTACTTAATTTTAATGCATGAAAAAAATTACTTTAACTTCCCTTCAAATACTTTCCTTGTACTGGCTACTAATGTAATATGTATGGCACAGGGGCGTATTAAGGCATAGGCCAACGAGGCCGGTGCCTAGGGAGGCAGATTTTTAAGGGGCAGCAGAATTTTGAGTCCCTAGGGCCACTCTACTGAACTCAGGGCCGGGTGGCTAAATCAACCAATTACAAATTACTTAAATGGCTGGCCCAGCTATTGCTGTCCTATGGGAATGTATGTGGATGCACATGTCGTGGTGACAGTGGAGGCGGAGGTCACTTGCGCAGCCTGGCCTGGACTGAGAGGGAATGCAGTATTCTTCCTGGCTCCACCGCGTGATTGAGACTCAGACAGACTACACAGTGCAGTGTGCACTACAACGTGACCACTGTGAAACAGCATATGCCTTTCTCCCTTCAATACATCTTCATTAGGCATTAAAATACTTAAACAAATTAGTCACTAAATAATTGTACATTTACTTGAACATTTACTGTTTGTCTATCTGTCATACATGCAAAGAATAAGTATTTATTGCTGAATCTATACAACTATGTGACTTAAAACACAACACTTTAATCATCTGACTTGCAAAATAATGTATATATATATATATATATATATATATATATATATATATATATATATATATATGTGTGTGTGTGTGTCCAGGGGGAATGCAAGCCCTGATGACATTATTTTTTTAAATTTTTTACACCCTGCCCCAAAAATATTATGTCTAAAAAAGGGCCTAAAACCTGGGGTGGGATGGGGGGTGGGGGGGCAGCAGAATTTTGAGTGCCTAGGGCAGCACAAAACCTACATACGCCCCTGGTATGGCAATATGGTTGAGCCATAAAAAGAGGAAAAATCAAGAAAAATATTTTTTAAAAATGTAATCCAGGTTAAAGTGATGGTAAAGTCTCCCTTTTATAAAAACAGATTTGGAATGTTACTGATATTTTAGATGGAGTTTAATTTATCAGTTGTAATGAAGATGCTCTATAATTTACTTTTTAATATCGATATGAAATTCAAATACCCCACGCTACGCCGCCCACTTCAAAAGTTAGTTTTGTTTGTGAGTCAATGGTTTGAATTGTTGTCCAATTTATTTTTGAAGTTGGCTGAGCACGGGGTATTTGAATTTCATATCTATATTAATATCTATATTAAAAAGTAAGTTATAGTGCAAACCCCATCTAAAACATCACTAACATTCCAGATCTGTTTTTAAAAATGAGAGTTTACCATCACTTTAATCAATTTCTTGCATTCTTTAGAATTAAAATTTTTTATATGGCTGATCTTTACTGTTTTGTTATATTAGTGCAAATTTTATAATGGGGATGTGTCTCATTATTTTGGCTACAGCTTTAGTGAGGAGTCAGTTAGCCCCTAGATGATGCAGAGCATTAGGGGAAGGGGCCTTTGACCCCTGGGAGGAGACAGTCCCTACGGTGCACAGGAGCGGTGGGTCTTAAGAGACCGGTATATAAGTGGGATGGCGGCGGTCATCTTGGATTAGAAAAAAAAATAAGTGATAAGGCAGCAAGTTGTGTAGTTCCGTGTTACTGGCAGAATGGAAGTTGAGGAGCTGCTTAAGAGGCTCAAGGAGCTGGCTGCTGAGAGGAGACCTCTCCAAGTTCAGGATCAGCTGGACAGTGTTATTCCCACGGCGGCAGTTTCCCAGCAACCTGAGGAGGATCCACCACGGCAACGTTCCACTCTGCGATCTCGCCCCCCTGAAAGGCTCAGTCCTGAGGCGAGCCAGGGGGCTGTTAGGAAACGGCGGAACCAGGGTAGTGAGGTTAGATCAGTAGTTTGTCGAGGCCAAGCAGTTTCTCCCGTTGTTGAGGAGGCGGAGTCTGTGGCGCAGCAAGAAGTGTCGGCGCAAAAGCGGGTGGATGCAGAGGTACTTCTGGTTCAGGATTCAGTGGAAGCAGGTGAGACAAGGGAGCAGGACATGATACACGGCTCTGTGGGGCCTGATGTGGCAGCTATTAGCCTGAAGCTCATTGATGGCTTAAGTGAGCCTGAGGGGGTGAGGGGCCCACTTTCACTTTCATTCCCTCCTGGAGCCAGTGACACCATTATTGTCCTCAACCCTCTTCCTGCTGCTAGTGAGGGCCTTTCAAATGTGTAGATAGTATGTCCGCCCTCTGTTACTGGGGCTCCTGGTAGAGGGGGTGTTAATGTGAGGCCCTCCTGTTACAATCAGCGTTGGCCTGGTAGAGGACAGGTTCATAGATCAGGATTTGGTACACGGACCATTAAGGGATCAAAACATAGGGGCAGGGCTTCCTCTGTGGCTGGCACTTCAAGAATTAGAGGACGTGCTAGGGGGGCTGTTAAGGGGAGGGGCCTTCAACAACCTAGTCTGGAAGAGGGGGAGATTGAGTTTTTCTCTAGCCCTTCAGAAAGTGAAGATTTTGTACCCCCTTCCCCTCAAGCAAGGAGCAGAGAAAAGGGCATTGGGCATTTTAGAAATGTGCAAGTTCACCAGCAGTCTCATGGGGAAGTCTTGCGGGTTGCCACAGGGGAGGGCGGTTATTATGATGGGAGGAGTAGGATTGTGAATGTCTCTACTTCTCCAATGCTTTATTCAGCAGATAAATCTAGAACTCATCACACAGGTCCCAGAGTGGAGGAATCCATGGACGGCGAGGAGGCGGACGCCTTCCATCTGGCTGATTCCTGGACGGATTCTATTAGTTTGGACCCAGATGACGGTGCTGTTTTTGATAGGACAAAACCCGTAGACAGTGTGGTAGGTGCTGGGGTATCAGCGGGAAGAAGGGAGGTGAGGTTTGATGTGGACGGGGAGTCCATGAGGAGAATTAGGGCGACTGCCAATGTTGACACTGGGATTATGCAGGGACATCAAGAGTACAGGGTTAGGGGAAGTGTTAAAAGAAGAGGTGGCGTACAGAGGATATCGGAGGGCGTGGGGCCTTCCAGGGCAAAAATAAATAAGGGATGTCTTTCTGTGGGAACGGCCCGTCCCTCTTGTCAGGCCAAAAGGGGATCATTTCCGTATAGGGATGTATGTAATGGATATAGTAAACCAAGCGCTAAAGATACCTAAAGCTCACTTCCAAAGCAGTCCCCTAGCGGACTGTGAGAAACAGTAAACAACAAGGATGGAAGGGAGCTCTAAAAGCTGAATAGGAAAAAATTATCTAAAAAGGGTCTAATCGTAAGTACATAAAAACACAAGTTTAATTGGATGAGTCTATAAAAATGAATCAGAATGAAATTCAGCTAAAAATGACAGCAGCGTAAGGATATTTTAAAAGCTTAAAAGTAACATGGATCCATAATACATATAAAATAAACAATAATACAATAAAACATATGATGGTGACAACAGAAGATATTGGATGATAAAACCAATCCTATAAAATTCTAGGGATATTTTCTGGGAACTCCCTTAGAGTAAATGCTAAACAATGAAATGCTAAACAGTGAAATGAACAATAAAATGATGGAAAGTGGTACAAAACATATGGGTTAAAATATAAAGTTATACATCAGTGTAAAAAATGAACAGACAGAGTAAAAAATGGGTGTAAAGTGTCCAAAAAGTGTCCAAAAAATGTCTATGAGTCCAAAAAATAAAAAAATCCAGTATAGTCTATCCAAACAAGTGTATGAAATCAAATAGCTGGGAAATGGTATCCAACAGAAATGTGTAACAATCCAAAAAACTCCAGTCGTGTCAAAGCAGTCAAATAGGTGGTTACTATAAACCAGAAAAAAATGTGGAAAATTAAAAATGTGGAAAAATTAAAAAATTGAAAAAATTGAGTAAAAAATAAGTTAGGTGATGTGAGATAAAACTATAGATCCTTTTTCAAATTAAAGAAGTCAAATGTGATGTTGGAAATGTGTATCCAAGTGGTAAGCTTATTTCTATTTATCCCTAAAGTGTAAAAACTTTATTGCACCATTGTTTGATTTTTGTTTACTTACAGGTCAGAAGTTTCTACTATTTTTTACCTGTATTTTTCATCATCACCATCAGCACTTTGTATTCTTACTAGATTTTACCTTCACCTTTTTTACCCACTTGGATACACATTTCCAACATCACATTTGACTTCTTTAATTTGAAAAAGGAACTATAGTTTTATCTCACATCACCTAACTTATTTTTTACTAAATTTTTTCAATTTTTTAATTTTCCACATTTTTAAATTTCCACATTTTTTTCTGGTTTATAGTAACCACCTATTTGACTGCTTTGACACAACTGGAGTTTTTTGGATTGTTACACATTTCTGTTGGATACCATTTCCCAGCTATTTGATTTCATACACTTGTTTGGATAGACTATACTGGATTTTTGGATTTTTTGGATTCATAGACATTTTTTGGACACTTTTTGGACACTTTACACCCATTTTTTACTCTGTCTGTTCATTTTTTACACTGATGTATAACTTTATATTTTAACCCATATGTTTTGTACCACTTTCCATCATTTTATTGTTCATTTCACTGTTTAGCATTTCATTGTTTAGCATTTACTCTAAGGGAGTTCCCAGAAAATATCCCTAGAATTTTATAGGATTGGTTTTATCATCCAATATCTTCTGTTGTCACCATCATATGTTTTATTGTATTATTGTTTATTTTATATGTATCATGGATCCATGTTACTTTTAAGCTTTTAAAATATCCTTACGCTGCTGTCATTTTTAGCCAAATTTCATTCTGATTCATTTTTATAGACTCATCCAATTAAACTTGTGTTTTTATGTACTTACGATTAGACCCTTTTTAGATCATTTTTTCCTATTCAGCTTTTAGCGCTCCCTTCCATCCGTATAGGGATGTATCTCAACATACTATTTTACAGGTTCAATCGGATCAGTTACGGTCTGTGGAAGTAGACCAGAGAGTTGGTGGGAAAGATCGAATGGCGAGGGGTTCGGCAAAGGAGGTGGATGTCACGGCTGCTGCAGGTAAGCCGTCTCAATCTGTAAACATTGGGGAAGGGAGTAGAAGTGTGGGTCATGAGTGGGCTACCAGTGATTCTGCTTCGGTGAAGATTTTGGAGGGTATCCAGGAATTATTGAGGAGGGTGGAGACATCAAGAGTGGCTACAGTACCTTCACCCCCTGCTGCCAGAGCATGGGTTCCAGATAAGGGTGTGGTTCAAGCTACAGCTGTAGTGTCAGGCTTAAGTGACAGGGGGTCGGAAGTGCCAGTTTCGACAGCTGGGACTGTACAGTCGGCTCAGTCCGGGCTGGTCCTACTGCAGCCTAGTTGGAATGAAAAAGTTAAAGATGGTTCAGAGCTGAGGGTTGCGGAAACGGCTATGTCCAGATCATGCTTATGCTCAATTGGACCTTTGGGGTTACATTTAACAAAGGAGACTAAAGAGAAAATTTGGAGGAGGGAGTACATTGCGTTGTTCTCCTTGTTGCCTCTGGAGCAATCCTTCAAATTGCCTGAGGAATCTAAGAAAGAAGCTTCCAAAAAGGAGGAAGATGAATGGAAAAAAACGTTATAGGAAACTACCTAAAACGTTTACTAATTGGTTCCAGGCCTTCATCATATACACAAGTGTGATGGTGGAAAAGTTTCATGGGCAAGGTGCCTCTTTGTTTTGTTACTTGGATGAGGTAGCTGCAGCACAACGCACTTATGGGGGTATGGCCTGGTGGTCGTATGACGAACATTTTTGTCAGCGACTGGCAGTTAAAGCAGAGATGAAATGGGATGATCTGGATATGAGGTTATGGTTGAAGGTTATGACGCCTTTGTGTACTTCCCAGCCCTTTCGGGGGTCTGCCGGCGGACCGGCTACGTTTGGTTCGTCGGCCCCTCCCTTTAAAAAAGGATTATGTTTTGCCTTTAATGAAGGGCAGTGCAAGTGGTGTTCCACATGCAAGTTTCACCATGAGTGCTCCGGCTGCGGGGGTAGTGGACACCCCTATGCCAAGTGTTTCAAAAAAGGGAAATTGCCGGGTAGACCGGACTGGTCTGACAAAAGGGGCAACTCCAATCTGAGTGGGAAAGATGGACCGGTGGCTAGGCAGTGAACTGGGATTTTTTGAGAAAGCTGCCACTCTGCTGCACGGCTTTACTTATGGTTTTGTTATCCCGTCAGTCGGCGGCTCGACGCTGGCTTCGGGTAACTTGCAATCAGCAAGAGAGCGGCCTCAGGGGGTTAGGGAGAAGATTCACAGGGAGGTTGAGTTGGGAAGAATGGCAGGCCCATTCTCTTATTCTCCTATTGTAGGTTTGCGTATTTCACCCCTAGGGGTTGCTCCAAAAAAGGATTCGGGAACTTTTAGGATAATCCACCATCTGTCATATCCTGATGGGCAATCGGTGAACGATGGTATCCCAGCGGAGTTGGTGTCGGTTAAATATGCCTCTTTCGACCAGGCGGTGGCTTTGGTCAGAGAGGCGGGGAGGCACGCACTATTGGCTAAAGTGGATATAGAAGCGGCTTTTCGCCTGTTGCCGGTTCATCCTGCTTCGCATAGATTGTTGGGGTATTTTTTCGATGGAGCTTTTTACATTGACTTGTGCCTTCCCATGGGGTGTTCCATCTCATGCTCCCTATTTGAGACTTTTAGTTCATTTCTAGAATGGTTTGCTCGCAAGCAATATGGTTTGTCTTCCATGGTTCATTACCTGGACGATTTTTTGTTCGTCGGGCCGGTGGACTCCCAGGTTTGTACAAGGCTGAGGGATACTTTCTGCGAAATTGCTATGGAATTCGGGGTGCCTATAGCGGAGGAGAATTCATAGGGGCCTTCAAAAATGCTTAGCTTTCTGGGAATCGTGATTGATTCGGATAACATGGAATGCAGACTTCCTGAGAATAAGGTGCTTGATTTGCAAATTGTGATAGGGTCGTTTTTGAAGGCAAAAAAGGTAAAGCTAAGGGAGATGCAATCGTTATTGGGAAAACTTAATTTTGCCTGTCGCATTATTCCCATTGGAAGAATTTTTTCCAGGCGGCTAGCTTTGGCTACGGCCAGAGTAAGTCATCCTCATCATTTTGTGTGGCTTTCTAAGGCCTAGATTTAGAGTTTTGTCTGTAAGGACCCGCGTAGCTAACGCCGGCTTTTTTCTGGCCGCACCATAAAAATAACTCTGGTATTGAGAGTCCACATAAAGGCTGCGTTAGGCTCCAAAAAAGGAGCGTAGAGCATATTTAACGCAGCTTCAACTCTCGATACCAGAGTTGCTTACGCAAGCGGCCAGCCTCAAAAACGTGCTCATGCACGATTCCCCCATAGAAAACAATGGGGCTGTTTGAGCTGAAAAAAAAACTAACACCTGCAAAAAAGCCGCGTTCAGCTCCTGACGCAGCCCCATTGTTTGCTATGCGGAAACACTTCCTACGTCTGCACCTAACACTCTAACTTGTACCCCGAGTCTAAACACCCCTAACCTTACACTTATTAACCCCTATGCTGCCACCCCTGCTATTGCTGACCCCTGCATATTATTATTAACCCCTAATCTGCCGCTCCGTAAACCGCCGCTACTTACATTATCCTTATGTACCCCTAATCTGCTGCCCTAACATCGCCGACCCCTATATTATATTTATTAACCCCTAATCTGCCCCCCACAGCGTCGCCTCCACCTGCCTACACTTATTAACCCCTAATCTGCCGAGCGGACCTGAGCGCTACTATAATAAAGTTATTAACCCCTAATCTGCCGACCGGAGCTCACCGCTATTCTAATAAATGTATTAACCCCTAAAGCTAAGTCTAACCCTAACACTAACACCCCCCTAAGTTAAATATAATTTTAATCTAACGAAATTAATTAACTCTTATTAAATAAATTATTCCTATTTAAAGCTAAATACTTACCTGTAAAATAAACCCTAATATAGCTACAATATAAATTATAATTACATTGTAGCTATTTTAGGATTAATATTTATTTTACAGGCAACTTTGTAATTATTTTAACCAGGTACAATAGCTATTAAATAGTTAAGAACTATTTAATACTTACCTAGTTAAAATAATTACAAAATTACCTGTAAAATAAATCCTAACCTAAGTTACAATTAAACCTAACACTATACTATCATTAAATTAATTAAATAAAATACCTACAATTACCTACAATTAAACCTAACACTACACTATCAATACATTAATTTAATCCAATATCTACAAATAACTACAATGAAATAAACTAACTAAAGTACAAAAAATAAAAAAGAACTAAGTTACAAAAAATAAAAAAATATCTACAAACATAAGAAAAATATTACAACAATTTTAAACTAATGACACCTACTCTAAGCCCCCTAATAAAACAACAAAGCCCCCCAAAATAAAAAATGCCCTACCCTATTCTAAATTACTAAAGTTAAAAGCTCTTTTACCTTACCAGCCCTGAACAGGGCCCTTTGCGGGGCATGCCCCAAGAAGTTCAGCTCTTTTGCCTGAAAAAAAAACATACAATACCCCCCCAACATTACAACCCACCACCCACATACCCCTAATCTAACCCAAACCCCCCTTAAATAAACCTAACACTAAGCCCCTGAAGATCTTCCTACCTTATCTTCACCATACCAGGTTCACTGATCCGTCCTGAAGAGCTCCTCCGATGTCCTGATCCAAGCCCAAGCGGGGGGCTGAAGATGTCCATGATCCGGTAGAAGTCTTCATCCAAGCGGGGCAGAAGAGATCTTCCATCCGATTGAAGTCTTCATCCAGGCGGCATCTTCTATCGACATCCATCTGGAGCGGAGCGGCAGCATCCTGAAGACCTCCGACGCGGAACATCCATCCTGGCCAACGACTGAACGATGAATGACGGGTCCTTTAAATGACGTCATCCAAGATGGCGTCCCTCGAATTCCGATTGGCTGATAGGATTCTATCAGCCAATCGGAATTAAGGTAGGAATATTCTGATTGGCTGATGGAATCAGCCAATCAGAATCAAGTTCAATCCGATTGGCTGATCCAATCAGCCAATCAGATTGAGCTTGCATTCTATTGGCTGTTCCGATCAGCCAATAGAATGCGAGCTAAATCTGATTGGCTGATTCCATCAGCCAATCAGAATATTCCTACCTTAATTCAGATTGGCTGATAGAATCCTATCAGCCAATCGGAATTCGAGGGACGCCATCTTGGATGACGTCATTTAAAGGAACCGTCATTCGTCGTTCAGTCGTCGGCCTGGATGGATGTTCCATGTCGGAGGTCTTCAGGATGCTGCCGCTCCGCTCCAGATGGATGTCGATAGAAGATGCCGCCTGGATGAAGACTTCAATAGGATGGAAGACCTCTTCTGCCCCGCTTGGATGAAGACTTCAATCGGATGGAAGACCTCTTCTGCCCCGCTTGGATGAAGACTTCTACCGGATCATGGACATCTTCAGCCCCCCGCTTGGGCTTGGATCAGGACATCGGAGGAGCTCTTCAGGACGGATCGGTGAACCTGGTATGGTGAAGATAAGGTAGGAAGATCTTCAGGGGCTTAGTGTTAGGTTTATTTAAGGGGGGTTTGGGTTAGATTAGGGGTATGTGGGTGGTGGGTTGTAATGTTGGGGGGGTTATTGTATGTTTTTTTTACAGGCAAAAGAGCTGAACTTCTTGGGGCATGCCCCGCAAAGGGCCCTGTTCAGGGCTGGTAAGGTAAAAGCGCTTTTAACTTTAGTAATTTAGAATAGGGTAGGGCATTTTTTATTTTGGGGGGCTTTGTTGTTTTATTAGGGGGCTTAGAGTAGGTGTAATTAGTTTAAAATTGTTGTAATATTTTTCTTATGTTTGTAGATATTTTTTTATTTTTTGTAACTTAGATCTTTTTTATTTTTTGTACTTAAGTTAGTTTATTTCATTGTAGTTATTTGTAGATATTGTATTTAATTAATTTATTGATAGTGTAGTGTTAGGTTTAATTGTAGGTAATTGTAGTTATTTTATTTAATTAATTTAATGATAGTATAGTGTTAGGTTTAATTGTAACTTAGGTTAGGATTTATTTTACAGGTAATGTTGTAATTATTTTAACTAGGTAACTATTAAATAGTTCTTAACTATTTAATAGCTATTGTGCCTGGTTAAAATAATTACAAAGTTGCCTGTAAAATAAATATTAATCCTAAAATAGCTACAATGTAATTATAATTTATATTGTAGCTATATTAGGATTTATTTTACAGGTAAGTATTTAGCTTTAAATAGGATTAATTTATTTAATAAGAGTTAATTAATTTCGTTAGATTAAAATTATATTTAATTTAGGGGGGTGTTAGTGTTAGGGTTAGACTTAGCTTTAGGGGTTAATACATTTATTAGAATAGCGGTGAGCTCCAGTCGGCAGATTAGGGGTTAATAATTGAAGTTAGGTGTCGGTGATGTTAGGGAGGGCAGATTAGGGGTTAATACTATTTATTATAGGGTTAGTGAGGCGGATTAGGGGTTAATAACTTTATTATAGTAGCGCTCAGGTCCGGTCGGCAGATTAGGGGTTAATAAGTGTAGGCAGGTGGAGGCGACGTTGAGGGGGGCAGATTAGGGGTTAATAAATATAATATAGGGGTCGGCGGTGTTAGGGGCAGCAGATTAGGGGTACATAAGGATAACGTAGGTGGCGGCGCTTTGCGGTCGGCAGATTAGGGGTTAATAAGTGTAGGTAGCTGGCGGCGACGTTGTGGGGGGCAGGTTAGGGGTTAATAAATATAATATAGGGGTCGGCGGTGTTAGGGGCAGCAGATTAGGGGTACATAAGTATAACGTAGTTGGCGGTCGGCAGATTAGGGGTTAAAAAAATTTAATCGAGTGGCGGCGATGTGGGGGGACCTCGGTTTAGGGGTACATAGGTAGTTTATGGGTGTTAGTGTACTTTAGAGTACAGTAGTTAAGAGCTTTATAAACCGGCGTTAGCCCAGATAGCTCTTAACTACTGACTTTTTTCCTGCGGCTGGAGTTTTGTCGTTAGATTTCTAACGCTCACTTCAGACACGACTCTAAATACCGGAGTTAGAAAAATCCCATTGAAAAGATAGGATACGCAATTTACGTAAGGGGATCTGCGGTATGGAAAAGTAAGCGTTAGACCCTTTTTTGAGTGACTCCAAATACCAGTTAGCCTAAAACCAGCGTTAGGAGCCTCTAACGCTGGTTTTCACGGCTAACGCCAAACTCCAAATCTAGGCCTAAGGAAATTAAATGTGACCTTCGAGTATGGCGGATTTCCTTAGCAATTTTAATGGGTCTGCTTTGATACAAGCTCCCAGACTCACATGTGATGAATTGGGATTGTACATGGATGCAGCAGGCAGTGTGGGTTTTGGAGCGATTTTTCAGACTGAGTGGTTGCATGTGTGGGCTAGGACATTTGAGAACAGGTCAGTGCTATTCTATTCTGACAATATGGGAGTGGTTACGGCGGTTAATACGCTAATGGCATCTTCACCGCCTGTCATCAGATTGTTAAGGATGTTAGTGTTCCAATGCATGCGTTTGAATGCCATGGGGAGAGCAAAGCATATTGCCGGGGTTAACAATTCATTAGCGGATGCTCTTTCTCACTTGCAGTGGCAACACTTTTGGGAGCTGGCACCTCAGGCGGACAAGGTGGGGAAGTCTTTTCCGATCTGGTTATGGAACCTTGGCATGGAGGACTAGCAAATTTGGTGAGATCTTCCTTAGCACCAAGCACATGGTCAGCATATGCAAAAGTTTGGGCGGAATGGGAAGCTTTACTTGCTGGGCATGGTATTGTGGAAGGTGACAGAGCCTGTGTGGAGGTGCTACTGCACTGGTTGTGGGAATGGGGAAATGGTTTGCTGTCCCCCTCTATGATCGATAAAAAACTAGCAGCACTGGCATTTCGTTTCAAGTTGCTGGGTGCGATAGATTTGACTAAATTGTTTTGTGTAGTCAGATTATTAAAGGTCTGAAGAAAGGCACAGGGCGTACAATGGACAGACGGAACCCTGTTTCTTTTTCACTGTTGGATAGGTTGGTGGCGGTCTTGATGACAGTGTGTTCATCTGGATATGAAGCCTCTCTGTTTACGGCCGCATTCACGTTGGCATTCTTTGGGGCATTCAGAATCTCAGAATTGGTTAGTGGCAATACTTGGTCACACGGGGGGTTGAGAGTAGAGGATGTGGTGGTTATGGACTCGCAAGTGTCCATTTATATTAAAAAATCAAAAACTGATCAGTTGGGAAAAGGGAAGTCAGTGGTACTGTTCCCAACAGGGGTTTCAGTTTGTCCTTGTGCTGCCATGAGTAAATATTTATGTTTCAGGCCAAATGTTGGGGGATCTTTGTTGATACACGAAGATGGTGGGGCTTTGTCACAATTTCAGTTCAGGGCCGTGTTGGCAAAGGCATTGGCAGAGTTGGGTTTGAATCCTAGAGACTTTGGATCCCACTCTTTCAGAATTGGGGCGGCCACTGAAGCGGCAGTGTTGGGTTTGGGGGAGAATGTTATCAAGAATGTGGGTAGATGGACCTCTTCCAGGTTTCGCTCTTATGTGTGGCCGCACTTGAGAGTTTAAGTCGTTTATAGCTGTCTGTTTATTTTGTTTTAGGTCCCCACGTATGGGTGGTTGGACACTCATTTATTTATTGGGCCAGAAGAGCGGCAGCGGTCAAGGCAGATGGTCTACAGCTGGGTTTTGATAGGACGGCAGTGATCGTAAAATGGTTCGGAATCAGGGGTCTCAGATGGGACCAGTTGTTGTTGTTGGTGATTGACTATACTAAACAATTTACACCCCCAAATATCTTAGTGGTCCACGCGGGTGGTAACGACCTAGGTTTTTTGCCACAACGGGAACTGGTACATTGGATCAAAAGGGACCTAGCTAGATAACTGGAACTCTTTCCAGGTTTAACTGTTTTATGGTCGAGCATTGTTCCTAGGTTGGTGTGGAGGTCGGCCTGGAATCATGACAGGTTGAATAATAGTCATAAGAAAGTTAATAAGCTGGTTGCAGCCTTTATGCAAAGGGTAGGAGGGGTTGAGATTTATCACAGGGATTTGGAGGAGGTAGGTAATGGCGAGTTTTATTCGGAGGATGGTGTACACCTTAATATTTTTGGCTTGAGACGGTTCATCTTGGGGATCCAAGAAGCGCTAACAGAGTTGGTGTGAGGGGTGGCGGGTCTGGACTGTCTGTTAGTCAGTCCAGTCTATGGCGGGTGTTAGTCCCCTCACGTAAACAAGTTGACTGAATGGGTTAATCTCCCCACGGGGTGGGAGAGCAGTTTAAGTAACTTCTTGGACACGGGGTTCCTTGGAGTTGTGGTTAAATAACGGACTTATTTAAGTCCAGGTAATCGAAAGTATGGCCTGGTCAACAATAAAAGGAGAGGATGATGTTTTGACAATGGGGACTAGCATTTCTGTTTGGTCTTTCTAGCTGGTTCTAGTTATTAAAGTTATTTATGTTATAAAGAGTTATTTATTTATGTGTTCTTAAAATTGTTATTTAAATAAAAGGCTGTGGCCAGAATTTTACCAAACGACATGTCTCAGTGTATTTATTTATAGAGTAATTTTGAAGGTAAATAAGGTTTAAAGGTGACGGAAGTTTGACGAGTCATGGGGTCAAGATTCTCTGAAAACAAAAGCAACAAAAAGTGGAGCTGATTGCACAGTTAAATCACTTTAATAGTCAGGCAGATGTCTCTTTTAGTGATGATGTCCTTAGGTAACAGCCTATTTGCCTAATGTCAAATCTGACTCGGGCAGACATCACACTCGGGTCTTGTATGGGTGTGAAGCAGATGAAACAGAAAGCAGTAATCAGGTAGGATAGAAAGGGTCAAACAAGGGAAAACAGAGGTTAATTAGTATCCAGAGGAACAGATAAACAAGAAGTAGCCACAGGTCAGCCATAGGAAATCAATAATCATCAGTGGAAATGCACAAGGGTCACACAATATACTTGCACTGGAATAGAAAGTGTGCATCAAGTGTGCCCAGTATATTACATAATTGTTCTTTGATTTCTTATTTTGAGCAATATATAAAGATTTTCTAATATCAGAGTACTCCAAACAATGGTTAACCTGTTGGGTCACAAAATGCCCTGTGTTCAGTATAACAGAGCTGCATTTTACAAAATAACCCCAGTTTGGGAGCTCAGTATGGATGGCCCTCTCTAAGCTATCACTTACCTTTATAAGTCCCTGACCAAACCCATATTGTGCATGTCTGGTTCCACACTGACCTACCCTGCTGTGATTATGGTGAACACATTGGTGTGATCAGGTAGCTAAAGATCACTGGACTGTATTTATAAATTACTTGACAAAGTAATTTTTGCCAAAGGACAGTGCTTGACCAGTTTTCAAAGATTTAAAACCCTACTTAAAATTTGCATGTGCACCCACAAAAAATGTAGATGTGTTGGTAAGGTATTACTTCCTCCTGTGTATATTAGAACAGATATGGGCTGTATCTGCATACGGCCTTGCACTGTTCTCTGGAATAAGATATAGGGCAAGATTACATATGCGGTGCAGGCTTCAGCGTAACTGCTGAAACCCGCGTCGCCCGTAATTTCCCCTCGCACATTGAGGAATCACATATAGTCGGATAAACAAGTGATGTCCAGAAATGTGAGTACTACTGGGTAGTTTAGGATTTTTTAGTGTTAGTTTTTTTTTATTTTGGGGGGTATGGAGGATGGGGGGGTTTTACTGTTAGAGGGGGGACTTTTTTTTATTTTTTAAGGTAAAAGAGCTGTTTAACTTAGGGCAATGCCCTACAAAAGACCCTTTTAAGGACTATTGGTAGTTTAGTATTAGATTAGGGGGTGTTTTTATTTTGGGGGGGCTTTTTTATTTTCATAGGGATAAGATTTAATTTTTTAATTTTTGATAATTTTGTTTATTATTTTATGTAATGTTAGACTTTTTTATTTTTTGTAATCTTAGATTAATTTAATCTTAGTTTTTTATTTTTAAGTAATGCTAGCTGTTTTATTTTAATTGTAACTTAGTATTTTTGTATTTAGGTAATTGGGGTTAATTTTGGATGTGTTAGGTTAGGAGGCTTAGTAATTTAATTAGTTATTTGCGTTGTGGGGGTTTGGCGGATTAGGGGTTAATAGATTTATTAGGATAATTGTGTTGTGTGTGTTTGGCAGATTAGGGGTTAATAGATTTATTAGGATTATTGCGTTGTGTGGGTTTGGTGGATTAGGGGTTAAAAGTTTTATTAAATTTATTGCGTTGTGGGTTAATGGCGGATTAGGTGTTAATGCATTTATTAGGTTTATTGCGATGTGTGGGTTAATGGTGGATTAGGGGTTAATACATTTATTAGGTTTATTGCGATGTGGGTTAATGGCGGATTAGGGGTAATATATTTTATTAGTTATTGTGGCGGGGGTTGACAGGTAGATAGATATTGTTCATGCGTTAGGTGTTAGTTAATGTTTTCGGGCAGTTATGGGAGTTACAGTGCTCACATTTTCAGCACAAGGCTTGCTGCGCCTTCCTATGTGTGGCGAGGTGAAAATGGAGTAAAATTTCTCAATTTTCGCCGCGTAAGTCCTTGCGCTGAATATGTGATACCGATTTGCAACGCGGTTCTATGTTAGCCTATGGGAGTAAAAATTGCAGGTGACGGGTGAAATATACGCGCCACATTTATATGCGGCGCCATATATGTGATACCAAAACCGCATTTTTACGTGGCTTTGGTATCACATACACGGCGCTGCATGTAAATGCGGCGCGTATATTTCAATTTTTACTGCATATTTAATCTTGCCCATAATATTAAATTTTTACCTTCAGATCACATTTTTCCTGCCTTCCCCTCACTGAAGTCATTATCACCACTCACACATTTCATCAATTTTGTTCTGGGCTCCATATATGGCACTGTATGACCCATTTACTTAGCAATAGTATTGTTCTATTGGTTTAAAGTGGCAATGTATATTTAAAAGTACATAGAAAAAATGATTTCATGATTCAGATATAGAGTAATATTTTACGAAAATGTTCCAATTGACTTTAATTAAATGTATTTTGTTCTTTTGGTATCCTTTGCTGTAAAACAGATAGGAAGGTGTAGGAGCATGCACGTGACTAGAGTAATATATGGCAGCAATTTTAAAACTGTTATACTTTTCTAAGACCAGTAGGTGGTAGCAGTGTTTCCTGTTCAAGAAATCTGCTCACTACCTATCTAGATACATGTTTGATAAAAAAATACCATCAGAATGAAGTAAATTGAAAACTTTTTTAAAATGGAAGACTCTGTCTGAATCATGAAAGAAACAAAATTGTAAATTATTTTGCAGTGGGAAGGGGAGGGAGTAGGATGGCCCTACAGAAAAAAATAAAATAAATAAAGGGAGAGGGAGGGATGAAGAGCTACACTACATAAGAAGGTTGGGGTGGGCGCTCCCTAACCAACTATCGCAGGAGGGGCGGAGGTTTAGGGACCACTACAATACAGAAAAATGTTTTACAAATAAAAATAATTACAAAATAAAATTAAAAAGTTTTTTTATATGTACTGGCAGACAGCTGCCAAAACCTAAGATGGCAGACAGTAGCTAGAGGGGGAGGGTTAGAGAGCTGTTTGGAAGGGATCAGGGAGGTTGGAGGCTAAGAGGGGATCCTACACTGCAGAAAATATTAAAACATTTAAAAAAATATTTAATAAAAAAAAATTGCTTTAACTCTTCACATTGGCAAGACTGTCTGCAGCACCTAAGATGGTAGTGACCAGTTGTCGGTGATGGAGGAAAGAGAGCTGTTTGGGAGGCATCAGGTAGGGATCAGGGGGTGGGAAGTGTCAGGTGGGAGGGTAATCTCTACACTAAAGCTAAAATGAACCTTACAAGCTACCAGATTAACCCCTTCACTGCAGGGAATAATAGAAGTGTAGTGTGCAGCTGCAATTAGCGGACTTCTAATTACCAAAAAAAAAATTTAACAATTTTTTTTTATATAATTGCATTTGGCGGAGAAATGGTGGCATGAAATATACCAAAGTGGGTTTAGAACAATACCTTGGGTTGTCTACTTAAAAAATATGTATAGTTTTGACAGGTAAATAAATAAAAAAAAAGAGCTCTATTTCTGTTTAAATGGAGTAATAGCAAAAATGCTTACAAGTGTCTGGTATTTTGGGCAAGCTCTTCTCTGAAAGTCCTGGCAGTGAAGGGGTTAAATGTGATATACCATTTAGACAATTTTTGCAGGTGGTGTATATCACTTTTCATAGTATCATCCCTTACTACTGAACTTTACTAATCAAATACAGTTCTAGATAGGATGCTGGGACAATGCACATCTATTTATTTCTGTAGCACCTGTATTGACCACATTAAAAACTATGCAGAATCTGCAAATGCTTTCTCTTTTATTAGCTGTTTAAGTCCATAGTAAGTGCTCTTATTACAGATGCTCAGAACCCTCATACAAAGCATGTTTGAGTCTGTCATCCTTCACATTACATTAGGGTGTTCATTCTTCCTTACAGGGCATGCGCAATATACAAACTTGCTTTGTGAGAGATCCCTGGGCATTTGTGATTAGAGAACTGACACTGAGGCCCCAATATTTAAAGCATTGACAGACCATTCAGAAACTGCTTCCATTGCCTTGTCAGCATCGCAGCCCGATTGTCTGTCAAAATATTCAAAGAAAAGGGACATGTCCGAGCAATGCCAGCGAGCAGCAATTTTTCTACCATAGAAGTCAATGAGAGCGCAACGTCACTACCCACATAATTGAAATTTTACTGCAGAGGGGGGCCCTATTTGAAGTGTGCCTACACAGCGCAGAAAGTATGCTCACTGAAACTAAAATTAGTTTCTGTGTAGGCACACTTCAAATATTGCTGTGGGGACCTAAGTTTTACTACACCTACACTAACTAGCCCAGGATGTAGTCTTGGCAGCTGATAGTTAGCGAGACAAACATGGTGGCTACCCTCCTCACAACCTGCACTTTTCTGCTTCAAACATATCAATCTTGTGTCTCAGTGTGTCTGAAGCAAAGTGCAGGCTACTCCCACTAGCAAGCCCCGCTAACTCCCCCTGAAGCCTATTACTACATCATGCCTAAGCTAGACTCCCCCTGTTCCGCATCACTATCTCCCCCCAACCACATACACCAAGTCACAGCTAACCTACACTCCACCTGCACCACCCAGCTAACTCCCCCTGACCACCTACGTCGCCTAACCTACACACACCTAGAAGGATCAGCTAAGTCTCTAATACCAGGGGTCGAGTCCCGTGGGAACGGCGTTACTACACTATTTTTGCAGGGGGAACTGAAAAATAGTCCCTCACTAACCGGAGAAGAAATATCTCTGCTGTCACTTCCCTCTCTAGTTCCACCTCTGCCCCACAGCAAAGTTCCAGCTCAGGCTGCTCACAGCATCCCAGTGAAGGGATTCAACCAGTTCATGCAATCCAGTTCCTAAAATTTCCCAGGAAGCAAGCAGATTTTTTGTGGGAAATGTGAGCCGAGTGGGTGCCACAGTGCCGCTATTCTGGTAAGAGGGCAAACTTTGGAAAAGAGCAAACCATGTCACTTCCTGTGACGTTTCATCAGCTGTTTCACACATTGTGGACCTAATGCGCATACGTGCCAGCGTCATCACATACCTGGCCGCATACGTCACTGCTAAAATATTAGTGCTGGGAAATTCAGGTACCCTTTATAGAGCGCATGCGCGGGATTTTGTATCACAAATGGTGCGCTCATGGAAAGCAGTTTATTAGGCTCATCGGCAATATTCGGAACTCTGCCCCCCACTGTAACTACTCCCATTACTACTACTACTACTGTAAAGCTGAGTCTCCGTGCTCGTGCATGAGAAACAGGCCCCCGCCACTCGGCTATAGCCACTGCTTCTTCTGATGATCCAATGCAGCTTTTCAAAGGCTCCGTTCAATGTCGTGCATGAGAAACAACCCTCCGCCACTCGGCTATAGCCACTTCTTCTGATGATGATCCATTGCAACTTTTCACAGGCTCCATTCAATGTCATTATCTTTCATAAGATAATGACATTGAACGGAGCCTGTGAAAAGCTGCATTGGATCATCAGAAGAAGCAGTGGCTATAGCCGAGTGGCGGCTGGCGGTAGGGGGGCTGTTTCTCATGCACAAGCACAGAGACTCAGCTTTAGAGTAGTAGTAGTAATGGGAGTAGTTGCAGTGCAGTGCGGAGTTCCAAATATTGCCGAGGAGCCTAATAGCTTCCATGAGCGCACCATTTGTGAGTCAAAATCCCACACATGCGATCTGGAAAGGGTTCCTGAATTACACAGCTCTAAATATTTTAGCAGTGACGTATGCGGCCAGGTATGTGATGACGCTGGCATGCATGCGCATGGTGACATGGTTCGCTCTTTTCCAAAGTTCGTCCTCTTACCAGAACACCGCCATATAAATGTAGACAAAGAAAAGCAAGCACTGCATCAAGGTATCCATAAAACCAAAATCCTTTTTTTTTTAGAAAAAGATAAAAAGTTCCCAGCTACATCCACTGTATATCACGCATATAGTACAAGGCAGGAGTATGTGGGACACTTAAGCTGTCTGACTAGTTTTGCGTCCCTGCAGGAGGCTTATTCATAGACATGTTAAGGATATAGAGTGGCCAGTACTTAAAGGGGAGACTTGAACTTGATAGGCTGCTGAGTCTTGTTTAGATGATTAACATAACAGCCAAATCTCAATTAACCCCTGAAGGCCCAGGTCACTCATTTATTTATCCTAAACATAATAAAAACAAAATACAGAACCTATTAGTAACATAATATTTGTGCATATACAAAAGTTGATAATCTCACTAAAGAAACATATTGTGATGATGACACACTTAGACAAAATATGAATAGAATTGAATAATTTGAAAAATTATTATACTTTAAAATTATATCAAACATTGCAGAATAATATGTGAATAGTGATTACTATTTTTAGATGGTTTTTTAATATTCACATTGTAAACTTTTAGATCTTTAAATTTTTCAACTATTTTGAACACCCTATATTTCATACATTAGTTTGTTTCAAATAATTGTACATATGAATATATGTGTCAGTGGTAAAAGTATGATGAAATGACTATGTTTTATCATTTTTTCTTGTTAGTAGCTGGTTAAATGTTTTTTAGGTGTCAATAAAGAAATTTATGTCACATTCACGGTTCATCCCCCAGGGTGAGCGTGTCTGTAACTTTAACATCCAAAATAATTCTTTCTTTTCCAGACATTTGAATTTATTTCCTCCTCTTATAGGCATAATGACAGCGTCAATAAATTTGATGCTCAAGTTCGCCACGTTGGTAAAATGGTAACCATTGAAGTGGTTAGCAACCGCAAAATCCTTATTATAATTTCTTGTGTCTCTAGTGTGTTCATTAAAACGCTTTCTGGCCTCCCTAGAGGTTTGACCTGTATATTGTGATTGGCATAGATTCCAAGTGAGAAGGTACTGGTACACCACAAAAGTGGTACTACAATTTGCATAGAAATCTATGGTAAATTCCTTTCCTGTACTAGTGCTAGTAAACTGATTACCTTCCTGGATATGTGCACACATATTACAATTGTGTCTGCCACATTTGTAATTTCCCTTATGTGTTAGCCAATCCTGTTTTCTTTCCCTAGTTCTCATAAATAGACTAGGGGATATAGCTTGGCCTAATGTTTTTGATTTTTTGGGAACATATTTGATGTTATTAATAAAAGGATTTAGTATGTCATCTCCTGAGAGAATATGGGAATGTTTTTTAGAATTTTTACAATTTCATTATATTGTTTAGAGTATGCTGTAGTAAAAACTATGGCATCTTTGAAACTTGAATCTTTTCTCTTATCTTTGTTTTGTATTTTAGAAACTCTGTTATAGTTTTTTATTTCTTTACGACATTTTTCTAATGAGTGTCTAGACAAATCAATCTATTTTTGAGATCCAATGATTGTGACTCATATATTTGATCAGACTTAGTATTTCTCCGTATTCTGATAAATTGACTATGTGGTATGGCTTTAACCATGTGCATGTGATGTTGAGAAGTAGCATATAAAATAGTGTTACCAGCTGTCTCTTTGCGAAAGGTACTAGTGACAATATGGTTGTCACTGATTTGTAACGTGAGATCTAAATAATTAACACTGTTAGTACTAAACATCCCTGTAAATTTAAGATTAAATGAGTTTACATTAATGTATTCCATAAATTTGTCAAATTCTGTTACATCTAATGGTTTTTTTACAATGACCAACAGGTCGTCGATGTAACGGATATATAATACAATGTCTTCAAGCCAAGGATTATGTATGCTGTAGATATGTGACAACTCCCACCAGGAGACATACAAGTTTGCAAATGCGGGGGCAAATTTTGCCCCCATGGCAGTGCCACATATCTGATTATAAAAACATCCATCAAACCAAAAATAGTTATGTGAGAGTAAGAATCTTAACACATCTCCCACATATTGTTTGGTATAACTGTTTAAATCCATCTCTCTTTTGTAGAAAGAATTCTACTGCTTGTACCCCTAATTCTTGTGGGATACAAGTGTAAAGAGAACACACATCAATTACTGCCCATGAATAACCATCCCTCCAATCGACAGTGTCCATGATTTTAATAAGTTGGGCACTATCTTTTAGATAGGAGAGCTGTTTCTTGGCAATAGGTTGTAGAATTTCATCTAACCATGCCCCCAAAGGCCAAACAAGGACCCCACCCCTGAGACAATGGGTCTCCCAGGGGGGGAAATGGGGTCCTTGTGAACCTTGGGGACATGGTAGAAGATGGGAGTGAGAGGATAGTCAGGAACTAAATTAGAGATATCTTTTTCTCCAAAAACCCCCAAAGTTTTCCATTACAATGGATTGTAATTTCTTTTTATATACAAAAATGGGATTACCAGGGAGTTTTTTTTATATACCTCAGTATGATTCAGTTGTTTTAAAGCTTCATCAAAATATGCTTCTTTATCTTGAATAACAATGCTGCCACCCTTGTCTGCATTTTTAATGACAATGCTGGTGTTGTCTTGAAGTGATTTTAATGCCTGTTTTTCTTTATAAAACAGATTATGGGCGGAAGCATTGGTATTATTTCTTTTCTCCAATTTAAATATGCCCTCCTGGACCAATTTTTTATATGAATTAATAATAGCACCTTTATATTGTGTAGGGTAAAAATACGACTTTGTTCTCCTTGGATGTACTAGCTTATTAGGTAAAGGAGACTCCTGGTCACCACTAAAAAGGTCAGTTAATGTGACCAAAGCATGAGCATCCTCAAATGGCAAAATAGGATTTTCACTATTAGATAGAGATAAAGTAGTTTCTACAGTGGGTGCCTCTTGTGATTTATTTTCAGGATTTGTTAAAGCAAAAACCTTTTCAATGCTAGCCTCCGGATAAACTTGTTAATATCAAGTAGTGTATTGAAACAGGAAAAATTACCAGATGGTGCAAAACCTAAGCCTTTAGATAAGACTTGTAACTCCTCCTTTTTGAGAACATATTTAGATAAATTAACAACACTGACATTATCTTTTGCAGAGAAAGTTCTAATAACTTGATCTTCCAGATGGATCGGGTGGGATGTTATTGTCCTTTGTTGATTTGTTTTTCCCTTTTTGTTCTCCATCTTTTCCGTTTTCTTCTTGCTGGGAGTTCCCTGATCGTGTTTTCGGACGGGCCACTGGTTCCGGATCTCGCGAATCTGCCAACTCCACCGCCTCCTGTAAAAAATCACATGAAGAGGATTGAGAGATAGAAGCTTGGGGAGCAATTTAATAATGACAGCTGGTCAGTAGTAGAGCTCTCAGCAACGCAGTGCGCTATGCTGAACACAATGAATAGGCACTAGACATAATTTACTTGAAAGCGCGCAGTGCAGAGCAGGAAATCATCAGAGAAGTTGAAGTCAAAGAGATCATTTGGCAGACAGAGGAGTCAGATTCTAGCATTAATATTCCCTCATGCTCTGCTAACTACTTTGCACAGACACAGCCAGGAGTCAGTGTCACTCAGCCTGAGTGTCTGTCAGGCAATTGTTAAGTGACCTGGAGAGGAACTGAAGGAAAGGTAATGTCAAATATGCCATCATCAAAGGTCTTGAAATTGGGCATCCCCTTTTTAATTTTTATTATTATATTTCTAAATCACTATAGTGGTTATACATACATTTCCAACTAAGTGCATTAATATACTGTTTGGGGGATATCTGTAAAATCTACCATAGTGTCTTGCAAGTTGGCAGTGACACTTTTCATAATCACTATATTAACTTGGGTGGTGGAGGAAAATAGGAAGAAAAAAACCTTTTGAAACTAGAAGAGTTTCCTAGCTTTAATTTTTCATCCTCATATTTTGCTCCACGTCTAAGTTAATATAAATAGTGATTATGAACAATGTCAATCAATACATGTGCTTAATAGGTCACTATAGTAGATAGAAATCCTCAAATTAGTAAATAAAAGTAATATATTGTTGGGGGATTTCTTTCTGTATAAATCGTCAAAAGCAGCTAATTAAGCACAAGAATTGCTATCACTGTTCTTAATGTGTATGTGAAGCAAAATATGAAGAAGACAACAACTTTTAAAGCTAGGAGATTCACTGTTTTCTACTATCTGGACTAGCAATCTAAGCTTTAATGAGTTATATCTGTATTTTTTAAGTTATATTAAAGGAACATGTATTCATTTGTGTTCAAAGCATTCCTAAGCATGGCTAATTCTAAAATAATCAATAATATGAAGCAATCCTCCCTCTATCTGCCACATAGGGCAAAATGCATTAGGAAGATCATTAATATTTAAAAATGTTTGTACTTCTTTGTGATCAGTTTTTGCCTTTAGCAATAAGAGACTACTTGCGCTGCTTCTTAATTGCTTTTTCCAGAATTAAGTGTACACATTTTCATTTTTTTATTCTAAAATTGGCAGCAAGGTGAGACAGAACTTAGGGAACCTGTTGCTAGAATTTTTGAATCTCACCACTGCTCCATCTTTTATGCTGGGAGTGTAGCATTTTCACAGATCCCACATGGGATTGTTCGAGATTGGATGTAACGCCTGGTGGAGGTGCTTCTAGGTCAGGCAAGTACACAACGGTTAGAGGTGGGGGTTGAGGTTCTAAGGTTGGAAATAGTACATCTCCTACTATGAGGATTCACTTGCAGAGGATTTCAGTGTGCATTTATATATGTATAATTTGTTTATTAAATCATTACAATTTATTTATATGTATTATCATGTTATGGCACCAAATTATCTGCAGATAGCTAAAAAGGAAATAAAAAATGAGATTTCCTCCGTAATAAAATCTGCCTACTTTCATCTGAAAAACATAGCCAGGATGCAACACTTAATTCCACCGGATGATATGCCAACATTAATCCATGCATTTGTATCCTCTAGGCTAGATTACTGCAATGCACTTTACTTGGGCCTCCCAAAAAAAAGAACTCCATCGCCTTCAGAAAGTACAAAACGCAGCAGCAAGACTATTGACCAATCAAACTCGCTCCTGCCACATAACACCTGTTCTCCACTCCCTGCATTGGCTTCCAATTAAATGGCGAACATATTTTAAAATTGGCCTGCTGACCTTTAAAGCCTTAAACAACCAAGGACCACAGTACCTGAAAGAGCTCCTGACACCCTACATCCCATCCCGCTCACTTAGGTCAGCCAAATCCCTCCTCTCAGTGCCAAGGATAAGGACAAACTCAGGCTCCAGAGCATTCTGCCACACTGCCCCTACTTTCTGGAACTCTTTACCATGCGCAATCAGAGAGGCACTGTCCTTACAGACTTTTTAAAAAAAGCTAAAGACCCACCTCTTCCATCAGGTATTCAGTCCGCTTATCTGACCTTCAGAAACTCCTAACTTTTATGTCTTTTGTTGGTACAGTATATTTGTAAAGTGCTTTGAGTCTCACAGGGAGAAAGGCGCTATATAAATCGCAAATTATTATTATTATTATTATTATTATTATTATTATTATTATTATTATCATAATGGAAGCTGATGACACAAGTGTTCTACACTCCTCACGCAGCACACAGGGAGTTAAAGGGACAGTCTAGTGCAGGGGTGGGCAAGAGGTAGATCGCGATCTACCAGTGGACCGCAAGTGAATTTTGAAGTGACCGCCTGGAAGATTTCAAAAGTCTGCATAATAAGAGTAACATTTCTCACACATCTAGATTCTGAGTGAAGAGCGCACTGTAGATGTATGAGAAATGTTTCTCTTATGCAGACTTTTGAAATCAGCTATGAGTCTATGACGGCGGTATGTGTACTTCAGCATGCATGACGTGGCTGTAGCTAAACTCGCTGCCCCGGCTCAGATGCTGCTCGGTATCTCTGGGTTTGGCAGTTCCAGGTCCTGCTCTCTCTGATATTCTGCTGCTACTTTCTAGTTCTGTCCTCCGTTACTTGTCACCAGGCTCTGCTGGGTTAATTGTCTGGTGTTTTTCCCCCCCAGGGTCTGTTACTGTGGTATTCTGAGCTTCGTATTTAAGTAAACAAGTATTTGCACATTGGTTATAAAGGTTAGCTCTAAAATTAGAGCTTGTTGCTCTTTTTTGTAATAATCAGAAAACAACTTTTATGTAGCCTGATTAAACAATATGAGACATTTAATATATGATGAATTTGTATATTAACTACTGACTTAAGTGTTAATAAATATAAGGAATATTTAATATAATATATATCTTATGTTCAAGATATATATATATAACCGGAGGCCACAGATGAAAAAGAAATACTGACAAGCTCAGAATCTGAATTGGTAGAAACAAATGATTCTTCTTACTTCACGCAATCACACACAGCCTAAAATATTTACAAGTTCAGACATTCCACAGACATACAATGTTTGTTCATATTGGATGTTGCAGGTAATAGGATATGCCCAATAATTCAGTATGGTAACAAAAAACAAGCAGATAAGAAGTTTAAAGGCTTTAGCATTGTTCGTATACGTTACCACCTTGAGGACCGTGATTTCTGTTACCGCATTGGAAGATCCGTGTTTGGAGAGGCAGCGTGTGTGAATGCGGCTTACTTCCGGGTAGCGGTGAAAAAGTAGATCCGGCCGTTGAATGATCCAAAGTCGGTAATGACAAAGTAACGATTTGAGCATAAGAGATTCAAGACGCAGCTAGAGTAAACAAAGTAAACCACCTTGCACAGGATACAAGCAATAGGAGACCTGAGATAAGGAAAGCTACACCAGAGTAGCTAAGACTTCAATAATCAGGCAGTCAATGAGTGTTACAGGTAGTCCTTATATAGGGTGGAGACCAAATAGGAGGGGTTATAGTTAAAGGTATACCACATCTCCCCCCCTTCAAGGAAGCACCCCAGGGGTTTCCAAACTAGGTTTCTCAGGATAGCGGCGATGAAAATTTCGTAGAAGACGGGGAGTGCGAAGATCAGAATGAAGCTGCCAAGAGTTATCCTCCGAACCATAACCTTTCCATTTCACAAGATACTCTAACCTCTTCCTATGGATCCTAGAATCCAATACAGCTTCAACTTCATACTCCTCTCGATCATCAACGAGTATTGGAGGTGGTCGAGACAAGGAGAGAGACTGAGGTGGAGGAAGATATGGCTTTAACAGAGAGACATGAAAAGAGGGGTGAATCTTAAAATCCTGGGGAAGCTCTAATCTCACAGCATTGAGGTTGATTATTTTAGAAATCTTAAAAGGACCCAAATATTGATTTGCTAACTTTTTGCTAGGAACTGACAGTTTGAGATTCTTTGTCGAGAGTAGTACCAAATCTCCAATCTGATAAGCCGGGCTAGCAGTGTGATGGGTATCATATAACCTTTTTTGATAATCTTTAGCTTCCGAAAGATGTTTTTTCAGGATGTTAAGTCTTTCTTGTAGGGTAGTTGCGAAATCCAATGCTGAGGGAGAGTTCACTTGTTGAGAGGACAATGAAATAGTAGTAGGATGATATCCATAAGTAACGAAGAATGGGGATAGTTTAGTAGATGTAGAAGTAGTATTGTTATAACAGAATTCAGCCAAAGGTAAATAGGATGACCAGTCATCCTGCAGATGAGATATATAACAACGAAGATATTGCTCAAGGGTTTGGTTGAGTCGTTCTGTAAGGCCATTTGTCTGAGGGTGAAAAGCAGTCGAGTATCTAGAATCAATTTTGATTAACTTACATAGGGATCTCCAAAAATTAGAGGTAAACTGTGTACCACGATCAGTTATTATAACTTTGGGCAGTCCATGTAAGCGAACTATGTTGTCTAGGAAAACGTGAGCTGTAGTGAAAGCTGTAGGGAGACCTTTTAGGGGAATGTAATGAGCCAGTCTTGTTAAATGATCAATGACAACTAAAATAGTATTGTAATGGTGGGATTCAGGTAACTCGACAATAAAGTCCATTGATATGGTACTCCAGGGTTTGTCAGGAATAGGCAGAGGAGATAAAAGACCTGATGGTCTTTTGTGTGTTAACTTGTTTCTGGCACAGGTATCACAATGTTTTACATAGTTTGTAATATAGGTATCCATGAGTGGCCACCAATAATTTCTCCTGGTTAGGTCTATAGTTTTAGAAATACCTGGATGGCCTGCTAGTGTTCCGTCATGGGTTTGTTTAAGAATAGAAGATCTAATTTGTTTGGGGATATATAGTTTAGAATTATGATAGAAAAGACCCGTCTTGGAATCTTTTTGACAGTCTATTCCATGTGGTGGTTCATGTTTTAATTCTTTTAAGATCTCCTCTTCTAAAGGTGTTAATAAACCTATAATTTTTTCTTTTGGAATGATTTGGTAAATTTGATTATGAGTGTCTTGTTCATGTAATCTAGAGAGGGCATCGGCTTTGGTATTTAAATGTCCTGGTCTGTAGGTTAAGAGAAAATCGAAACGATCAAAAAATATAAACCATCTTGCTTGTCTTGCAGACAAGGTCTTACTTGTTTTTAGAAATTCAAGATTTTTATGGTCAGTATAAATCTTAAAAGGTAGCTTAGAACCTTCTAATAAATGTCTCCAATGATCTAGAGCACGTTTTATAGCTAGAAGTTCTTTATCTCCTATGCTATAGTTTTTCTCAGCACTAGTTAACATTTTTGAATAGAAAGCAATAGGATGAATCTCAGTCTTGTTCTTATCTTGTTGTGATAAAACTGCACCGATACCTGAGTCGGATGCATCTACTTCAAGGATAAATTCTGAATCAAAATCTGGCATAACTAGAATGGGAGCTGTAGTAAAATTTTCTTTCAATTTATTAAAGGCAAGACTAGCGGATTCGGTCCACTTAAATCTTTGTTTTTCACTAGTGAGTGTTGTTAATGGTTTAACGATTGAAGAGAAATTTTTTATAAACTTCCTATAAAAATTCGCAAAACCAATGAATCGTTGTACAGATTTTGTGGAAGTAGGAGTAGGCCAATTTAGAATTGCTGATACCTTCTCCGGATCCATTTGAATTTTGTTGGGACTGATGATGTAACCCAAGAATTTTATTTCTGTGACATGAAAGGAACATTTTTCCAGTTTAGCATATAGTTTGTGTTCTTTTAAACGAGTTAATACCCAGCGTACATGTTTTTCATGCTCTTGAGGTGTTCTAGAATAAATTAATATGTCGTCAAGGTATATTATGACACAAACGTCTATCAGGTCACGAAAGATCTCATTTATAAAAAACTGAAAAGTTGCCGGAGCATTACTCAGACCAAAAGGCATTACATTATATTGGAAAAGGCCATATCTGGTCCTGAATGCCGTTTTCCATTCGTGACCTTCTTTAATTCTAATCAAATTATAAGCTCCCTTTAAATCTAATTTGGTGTAAATAGTTGCACCAGTTAGACGTTCCAAAAGTTCAGGTATTAAAGGTAACGGGTATCTGTTTTTTATTGTGATGTTATTTAATGCTCAATAATCAATAATAGGTCTTATGGTACCATCCTTGTTTCTTACTAGAAACATACCTGCAGCTGCAGGGGATGTGGAGTGTGAAATAAATCCCTTACGTAAATTTTCGTCTAAGTAGTTTCTTATATACTGGAGTTCCTCTTGAGAGAGGGGATAGATCTTACCATGAGGGATTTTGGAACCAGGTATTATATCGATAGGACAGTCAAACTCCCTATGAGGTGGAAGGTTTTCTGCCTCTTTTAAATTAAATACATCTGCCAAATCCTGATAACACGAGGGTAAACCAATATCAAGTGACGCTATGGTTTGATGTGGATAACAAGTTTGGGAACAAAAAGCAGAATCTAATGTTACCTTATTTGAAACCCAATTTATGTGAGGGTTGTGTTTCTTCAACCAAGGATAGCCTAGGATGAGAGTATGCTGATGTATGGTTATGAGATCAAAAGATAAATATTCAGTGTGTCCCTGCAATGATGTTACAAGCAGGGGAATAGTATGATGTGTAATAGGTCCTTGTTCTATTAATGAACCATCTATCAGCTTAATAGATACAGGATTTTGTTTACAAATAGTAGGTATTCGATTTTTATTTACATAAGTGGAATCAATGTAATTTCCGGATGCTCCTGAATCAATTAATGCCTTGGTTTGGATATTTTTCTGGTCCCACTGTAAAGAAATAGACAAAGTCATGTGTGTATCATTAGCTATGCTGTAAATAAAGTCACTGGTTTTGTTCTTACCATTCTTTTGTTTTTTCAACAAAGGACAAGTAGATACTACATGTTCTTTTTGAGCACAATATAAACAGAGATTTTCCAACCTCCTTCTAATTTTTTCCTCTGGTGGCAGAGGTCCTCTAAGTACACCAATCTCCATAGGGTTAGCACTGCCATGAGCTTTGTCATGACTTGTTGTGACTTGGTAAGGTCTTCTATATGAGGTATCATTAGAGGCCTTTTCTGCCCTCCTTTCTCTCAAACGACGATCTAAAGATGTACTTAATTTAATAAGACCATCAAGGTTATCTGGGATCTCAAGACGTGAAAGTTCATCTTTGAGTGTTTCAGATAAACCTAAACGATATTGATTTTTCAAACTGATTTCATTCCACTGAGAGTCCTCTGCCCACATCTGAAACTCAGTGGTATAATCCTCCACATTTCTCTTACCTTGTTTTAAAGACCTCAATCTCATTTCCGCATTTATTTGAGAATTTGAGTCTTGATATAGACTAGTTAAAGCAGAAAAAAAATCTTGTAATGAATCCAGGATATTGTTATTGTTTTCAAAAAACCTATTAGCCCAAGTCCTGGGTTCACCTTGTAGGAAAGATATTGTGGTACAAACTTTAATCCGCTCAGTATGATAAGTCTTAGGTCTAAGAGAAAATAATAAATTACAGGCATTCTTAAATTCCCTGAACTCAGAACGTTTCCCTGAAAAAGGTTGTGGATAATTAATATGAGGTTCAGGTGGGTCATGAGGCTTTTGTGTAACAAAATCTTTAACTATAGTTTTCAGTGCAGCATTTTCAGTCTGCACTTCAGTCACAGCTCTTGCTAAATAATCAAGTTTAAGGTAAACATTATTAAACTCCTTTTTTATTTCATTAGGATCCATAATGTTTAATTAATTCAAAATTCGTTTTTTTGGGCCTGATTATTATGTGGTATTCTGAGCTTCGTATTTAAGTAAACAAGTATTTGCACATTGGTTATAAAGGTTAGCTCTAAAATTAGAGCTTGTTGCTCTTTTTTGTAATAATCAGAAAACAACTTTTATGTAGCCTGATTAAACAATATGAGACATTTAATATATGATGAATTTGTATATTAACTACTGACTTAAGTGTTAATAAATATAAGGAATATTTAATATAATATATATCTTATGTTCAAGATATATATATATAACCGGAGGCCACAGATGAAAAAGAAATACTGACAAGCTCAGAATCTGAATTGGTAGAAACAAATGATTCTTCTTACTTCACGCAATCACACACAGCCTAAAATATTTACAAGTTCAGACATTCCACAGACATACAATGTTTGTTCATATTGGATGTTGCAGGTAATAGGATATGCCCAATAATTCAGTATGGTAACAAAAAACAAGCAGATAAGAAGTTTAAAGGCTTTAGCATTGTTCGTATACGTTACCACCTTGAGGACCGTGATTTCTGTTACCGCATTGGAAGATCCGTGTTTGGAGAGGCAGCGTGTGTGAATGCGGCTTACTTCCGGGTAGCGGTGAAAAAGTAGATCCGGCCGTTGAATGATCCAAAGTCGGTAATGACAAAGTAACGATTTGAGCATAAGAGATTCAAGACGCAGCTAGAGTAAACAAAGTAAACCACCTTGCACAGGATACAAGCAATAGGAGACCTGAGATAAGGAAAGCTACACCAGAGTAGCTAAGACTTCAATAATCAGGCAGTCAATGAGTGTTACAGGTAGTCCTTATATAGGGTGGAGACCAAATAGGAGGGGTTATAGTTAAAGGTATACCACAGTTACTCCCCCTCAGGTTCTTTTACTTACTCTGTACCAGGCTTTGATGCTGCTCTTTGATACTTTCTCTGACACACTAATATTAGCTATACTTTGTGCTAGTTTCTGCAGCTTTCTGTCCCCAGAATTAGGTTTCACCAAATTGTGCAGGTCAGTGCTGTTGCTGCTATACCAGTCTCTGGTTGCTGTGTAAGGCAGTACAGAGCCTGCAGGTCCTGCCGCTGTCACTGTCCCAACTATTTGCAGTGGTTTTCAGCCAGTAGCAGGCAGATGGAGAGCAGCCAACAGGACCTGCCCCCTAATAAACCTGACATGGCGTCCAGCCAATAAAATTACTTTGTAGAATGGGTTTGTCTATGATTGGCTGAGAATAGTACCGTATTTATTAAATGGTATATTGAGAAACGGAGGGTGCCTTCTTTACTTATAAATATATATATATATATATATATATATATATATATATATATATATATATATAGTGATGTCGCAAACCTAAAATTTTGCCCTCGCGTGAACCGGGCGAACCGCCATAGACTTCAATAGGCAGGCGAATTTTAAAACCCACAGGGACTCTTTCTGGCCACAAAAGTGATGGAAAAGTTGTTTCAAGGGGACTAACACCTGGACTGTGGTAAGCCGGAGGGGGATCCATGGCAAACTCCCATGGAAAATTACATAGTTGATGCAGAGTCTGCTTTTAATCCATAAAGGACATAAATCACCTAACATTCCTAAATTGTTTGGAATAACGTGCTTTAAAACATCAGTTATGATGTTGTATCGTTCAGGTAGTGTAAGGTTTTTTTTTTTTTTTAAATGTACACTACTGTTTTAGCAGATATGACTTGCACTGGTGTGACACTGTGCCCTGGCAGGACCTGGAACGCACACGTGTGAGGGAAACTGACTGCTATTATTTCACAATAAAAAAGGGTTTTCTTTTAAATGTATGTACACTACTGTTTTAGTAGATATGACTTGCACTGGTGTGACACTGTGCCCTGGCAGGACCTGGAGCACACCCCGGGGGAAGGAAACTGACTGCTATTATTTCACAGTAAAAAAAAAGTTTTTTTTTTTTTTTTTTAAATGTACACTACTGTTTTAGCAGATATGACTTACACTGGTGTCACACTGTGCCCTGTCAGGACCTGAAACGCACACGTGTGAAGGAAACTGACTGCTACTATTTCAAATTAAAAAAGGTTTTTTTTTTTTTTAAATGTACACTACTGTTTTAGCAGATATGACTTGCACTGGTGTCACACTGTGCCCTGGCAGGACCTCAAACGCACACATGTGAAGGAAAATGACTGCTATTATTTCAAATTAAAAAAAGTTTTTTTTTTTTTTTTTAAATGTACACTACTGTTAGACCAGATATGAGTGGTGGCACTGGGGAAGTGGGCACAGTATACGCTGTGAGCCTGAGCTGGCAGGCAGGCAACTGCAATTAGATTACACAGGGGAAAAAAAAAAAAAAAAGCTGACTGATGTTCTAGCCCTAAAAAGGGCTTTTTGGGGTGCTGTCCTTACAGCAGAGATCAGATGAGTCCTTCAGGACTGTAGTGGACACTGAATACACTAGCCTAGCTATCGATTTCCCTATTAAATCAGCAGCAGCTACACTGTCCCTCCTCTCACTAAGAATGCAGGCTCCGAATGAATCTAAAATGGATGCTGTCCAGGAGGTGGGAGGGTCTGAGAGGGAGTGTCTGCTGCTGATTGGCTGGAATGTGTCTTGTGACTGTGAGCTACAGGGTCAAAGTTTACTCAATGATGACGAATAGGGGGCGGATCGAACATCGCATATGTTCGCCGTCCGCTGCAAACGCGAACATGCTATGTTTGCTGCAAACTATTTGCAGCAGAACTGTTCGCAACATCACTATATATATATATATATATATATATATATATATATATTAAAATCCATATATATCTACACTAGTTGCATAAAGGTTATATATCCAGAGAAATGTACTTTACACACACACACACATATATATATATATATATATATATATATATATATATATATATATATATATTTATATATATATATACACAACTAGAGGACCAGCAAAACCTCCTCGGCCTATATGGACCTCCTGAAACTCAGCGTCTGATCGGAATTGTGCCCCGGACTGACGCTACTAAAAAGGGGTGTCGATCGAGTAGGGTGCAAGGGATCAAGTCGGTCTTTTAGTATATTGTCAGCAATTTGATGAGGCAACTAGGGAAACCACTTGTTTGGGGATACTACCTTCTGGGATAATGGGGGACATTTCAAATCCGGTCCTCCATTCCCCTCAGAAGTTTGCACCCACAAACAGGTAGTATCCCTAGGTATCTCATCAAATTGCCAACAACATACTAAAAGACCGACTTGATTCCTTGCACCCTACTCGATTAACACCCCTTTTAAGTAGCGGAGGCCGGATAGGCCAAGAAGGTCAGTATAGGCCGGAGAGATTTTGCCGGTCCTCCAGAGTTTACCTCATATCCATGACAAGATATGCATTGTCATGTATAATGTAGATAATAAAGTACTGGAGATGTCTTGAAAAGGGATTTAATACTTGCTTGCTATTATGTCAAACATAAATATATACATATATAAAAATATATATTTATGTTTAAAATAATATTAAGCAAACATTAAATCTATTTTAAGATATCGACAATACTTTAAACAATAACATTATACATGACTATGCATATTATTTAAAAATTGACCCCTAATCTGCCATAACCTAAAACTAACTGTAGAAGTTAAGGCCCTACATATAAATATTCAATATTAAATGATGCATTGTTATGTAGAATGCCTAATGTTTAAATATTTGCATATAAATTAAAATGTAATTAATGTTACTTGTTGTGTTTATTACTTCTAATTAAGGACAGTATAATTAATATTATAGCTCTACATAACTGCATACCTGTTATGTAAAAATAAAAGGGACACTGAAGTCAAAATAAACTTTTAGGATTCAGATAGAGCATGCCATTTTTTAGACACTTTCCAATTTACTTCCATTATCAAATTTTGCACCGTATTTTTATGTTCACACTTTTTGGGGAACAAGATGCTATTGAGCATGTGCAAAAGCTCACAGGGTATACGTATACGTATACTAGTCTGTGATTGGCTGATGTCTGTCACATGATTAGGGATGGGCGAATGTTTTGCAACATTCAAAAAACGGCACAAATTTTAACACATTCGTTCATTCTAATCGAA